>NC_057813.1:666912437-666924557 GCF_018294505.1 Triticum aestivum | reverse complement strand
TTTGCATTTACCTGAGTAAGTCAAGTATAAATACACTGCAAAGTTGGAACTCTGATTATAAGTGGTAGGTTGCTGGTGAGCCCCAGAGGCTTCCGCCACCGGATTGGTTAATGAGCATAATAATTAATAGGTTCCTGTTTGGGCATCTGTTGCTGTGAGTGAGTAGTAGCCTTTTAAATTGTTATCCCCTGGCAGATCCTGTAGAATTAGAACAACTGTGTTGTTCAGCAGCTTTTGGTTCGTGTGCTACAAGACACGTTAAGAACTTTTTAGTCACATCTCAACTGTAATTACCTATAGTTGACCTAGGAGGCTGAGTTTACTTGAATCGGACCCTCCTGAGAATTCATATTTGTACTTGTTCTTAATAGTTGGTCTTTAGAGTTAAATTGTAGTTCAGCTTTCTTGGTTACTCATTCTCAGGGGCAATCCTGTAGGAACTATGCTGATGCATATGCATCCACTTATTGAGAGCTTTTATGTCGACGACCTATCAACGATTGCATATTGGGCATAGGTTGTTGGAGCTGGAAGACCATGTCAATGGTCCTCCCATGCTTCCAAGATCACTACGAGACATATAATCTGTCTAGTTTGATTTATACCATGAATTTCAATAACTTCTCTCAATTAGTTTGGTTCAGGGTTTGCAACTTCCGTTCCACCAGAATCTTCCGGTGTCATCTGCCATGATTAATCTTGCAATCATTTTGGACCGAGTTGACCTTTGCATCCACTGCTTGCAGGACGACAGGATCAGCATCGTAGCTGGGAGAGGAATGAGAGAGATTGCTTGGCATACGCGGGAGCATCTGTACTTGTACTTGTAAAATGAGAAAAATCGCAGCGTCGTATCAACTTTTGGTTGTTTAACTGAATTTATCCGTGTGGACTCACTCAGTTGTTACAAAGGCACTGTCCATGACTGGTGCTTCAAAATTTCGTTATCCCAGTTTTTGTACCTGATGACTCACCGATCTCATTGCTGCGCCTTGTGGTAACATGTGAATCTGTGATGTGGCTTGGATGAGAAGTGGCTTAAACATGCCCCTTTTTTTTACAGGAGTGGTTAAATGATTTAAATCAATCCATCTTGCCATAGGTGTTCAGATAAACAAGCTCAGTGTGTGCAGAACAAATGGCTGTGATGCCTGCCAGCACTAGTTTCTTAATTTTGTTCCAGATAATCTGATGCGGCCACAATGGCCACCAGCAGCAGGTTTTTGGTTCCCCCAAGAATCAGATGCACATTTTTTGGTGCAGGATTTAGTAACAAAAGAAATGCCATGTAGATTGACAATAGGATCACAATTCACAAGGGACTCTGTTCACTAATGTACCTTTTGATATCTCATGTATGTATTCTGAGAGCAACTGCTTTTGATTAAGTGAAGTATGAGTTTTGCCCAAGGGAAGCCAACTTGGCAGCACATGAGGTACCTGGATCAGTATGTACCTGGGTCGATGAACCCCCCAAATTCCTCATTCATGATAACACTTATTTTTAATAAAGATACCCGAAGGGCATCTTAGATTTGATTAATATCGAGGAAAATAAAAGCCAGTGCAATGGATGGATAGACAACTAGACCAATGAACAATGTAGTAACACCTTTTGATAATGAATAAAACCACCATATTGCTTTCTCTCAAAAGAATATGAAATGGAAAAGGACACTGACAATTTTTTGCAAATCCATCATTGATCAAGAGCAGGGCAAAGAAAAGCGAGCCAAGATTTGATCAAATGTACAATCATTATTTACAGCCAGCCAAGATTTGATCAGATTTACAGTCATTATTTACAGCCAGCCAAGATTTGATCAACTATACAATTATGTTTTTTTATCAGGTTACTGATCATGTACACACTACTTAGAAAAGATGTATTCTGCACCACTAGACGATTGATTTGGAGGTCTTGTCAAATGAAAGTTAAACGTGTACAAAAGAGATAGTTATACTCTACTAGTTAAGATCCAAAACAGACAGACGTTGTACTAGTTAAACACGACGTAAAAGATCACTGATCTTCTTGAGTTCCTCGAGGGCTGCAAGCGCCTTGACTTGCTCTGTGCTTCCGGGACCATTTTGCACTGATGCCATGTGTGAATTTGGTCGAAAGTGTAGTTCAATAACCTGTTGAGTAAAAGCAAATTAGACAACAGATGGGCACACTTATTCAGAGTGATATTCATGATCTGAGCTTCGGGTTGTAAACTTAACAACAGATACAATTCAGTTTTACTCCCTCCGTTGCAAAATAGATGACTCAACTTTGTATTAACTTTAGTACAAAGTTGGGTCATCTATTTTGGAACGGAGGGAGTATTATTATGTATAGGAGACTCAACAGGGGATTTACAGATGAAATGTACTGTAAAAATGAATCCACCAGTATCTAATATTAGCAGAATATAGATCTATAGAGCACCAACATAAAGTAGGAGCTTTAGCAAAACCTTCAATTAGGTATGAGCTATATATGTCATTGACTCTATGAAAATAACAGTTATGTGTTGCAATAATTTCAGGTGGAAGTAACATACTTTAAATCTTATGATCAGCAGCTTTAGTCAAGCATGCTTACCTGAATATTTTCAACCATCGATTCGCCAAAAGACCTTAATGTTCCAACCAACTCCTTATCAGCCACCTTCAAACTTGGGCCTATGTCAGAACATATGCTATGCTCTTGATTTGGTTGATAATCCACCGATTCAAATGTTTGATCTGTAATTGCTGCTTCATCAATCTTACCATCACTCTGACAGGGTTCATCAGTCTTATCATTATGCACAGACAGTGGATCTGGCTCATTAACCACCTTGGCGCCATAGGAAACGCATGGTTCTTCCTCATGACGGGTATCATGGTCATGATCAGTACGACGCCGATACAGTGGAGGCCTATTCCTCGATAAATACTCACGAGCTCCATCAATACGATCTCTAATTTTGGCAGAAGTTGTATGGTAACCATCATGCGGGCCTGCCTCACATAGACTGTTTGAGGTACTTCTAACGATCTCTGCAGTACCTTGACCAACACAATCCTTTCGGTGTACTGTAGGCATGGTTGGTAAACTGTTTGTCAATTTGACAGGAACTATATCAGTGGTGTTCAGTTCATCAACAATAGGCTCAGGCTGGCTAGTTGAAGTCGAATTGCTGTTATCAACATTGGCACCCTTTGTTCTAGAAACATTTGATTCGGTGTCGGATACGCTTCTTCTTAAAAATCCCCTTCCTTTTATCCTAACAGTTGAACCATCACTAAGTTTGTCTCCTGACATCTGAAGCATCTTCCATGTCTCTTCCCAATAATTGGGTGGAGTCAAGGGAGATTTTCCTGTCAGAGGAGACAACGGAAGATTTGCTTCTAGAGCTAACGACTGCAATAACTTGGCCTTCTCAATCAAGTTCTTCAAGTCAATATCTTGAGGAAAATTTAATAATCTCACCAGGCAAGAAGTCGCATGCTCACTTCCCAGCAAGGAGGATCTGAGATGAAGCATCATTGAGACTGCCATTGACAAAATCAGGGCACCACGGGGAGAACATAAAACCTTAAACTGATAATCTCCCCGATTTTTTATGTCTGTACAATATGAATGGTTTGGAGAAGAGAAGATTTCATCCCAAATAAACAGAAGATTGTCGAGTGTAAATTCACGACCAAACAGGACTCGAAGCCATCGGAGTGCAAAGTACTGAGGTTCTACTCCCAACTCCACAAGATGACTGTGAAGAGAGGAATCCACACTAGCAAGCAAGTGATATATGGCAGCTGACGCCTCCCTTACAGGTGTTAAACCCGTGCTTGATTCTGATGCAGGGCTGAGAGAATAGAAATCGGTAATAGCAACCACGCCTTGTGCACCATTCATCAACCCGTTCATCAAATTCTCAAACATACAATAGGCATCATGCTCCATGAACTTTTCAGATAAAATGATACCTAGCTCACCCTCTGCTCCATATGCATCATTTATCAAGAGGAGGTCCCTAGTACCAGCATCAAGCTCGTCCAAACTTCTAATTTTAGCTGCACCACCCTCAGAATTGTTAGTCCTGTCACTCCTGTTCAGCAAAAACCTATCTGGAAATGTCTGGCCATCAAAATCGTCACCAAGAAGCTCTTCATGAAGCTCCTTAACTTGTTTAAAGTGCTGCACATCAATGTGAAGGACATAGAACAGAGGAGCTAAGAGTTCATGCATTCCTGTAAGTGAGAAGTGATTTCTGTTGTCAATTGTGCAACAAAAATAGATGGGTATTAGTGCAATTAGGAGGTAACATGAGGAACCCCTAGTACGTTAAGATATTATGTAGCAGCTAAAATAGCATGCCGAGTTACACATGTGGGAAAGATGTGCACCTACACAATTATTACCTATTACCTCCGTAAACTAATATAAGAAATAGTGATCTAAACGCTCTTATATTAGTTTACAGAGGGGGTATATGGCAAAAATAATGCTACTTAATTTAATAAACAAACTTAAGTTCAATGTGCTTATGTCATGGAATCTACCAGTATTACATCATCAATTGCCATCAATATATTACAGATACTTAAGAAACAGTTTGTGGTTGCAAAATACCTTGAAAAGAATGGCTCGGCATTAAATATTACTCCCTCCATACCAAAATACAAGATGTTTTTTGCATAGGGCATAAAAAACGTCTTACATTTTGTTATGGAGGGAGTAATAAATAAGAGCCCTGTGAAACCAATTCTCTTAGGTATAACATATTGTAGGCTCTGCAGCCTTAGTTGGATTCCACCAATGTTAGGCCATATGAGAAGTGCACAATAGCTGAATATGCACTGATGACTTACCTTGTTTATATCCAAACTCTGGGTATCTAAGGCTCCATACTAGCAGTATCCGTTCAAGCATGGACTGACATGTGGTTGTTTGGAAAAATTCTCCCAATTCAGGATAGAGTCGGGACAGGTCTTGGTTCAGCATTTTCTCTAGTTCTGCATTCCTGAAATATTGACCCCAAGTGCTTTCTGCATTCATGATGTACAAAATGATTAGAAGAAGAAAAACGAGCTGATGCAACTGAATGTTTTCATGGTATTCATGAAAAATGCAGAGAACGCGTGAAAGATATATCTTTCTTGTATTGCCGAGGATACATGTGGAACCAGGAAAATGAATAACTGCCGAGAAAAACAACAGCATGTTCTGTTGGTTGTAACTGGTCTATTATCAGCTGAGGGCTTGCGGTGAGACATTATTGTTGGCTACTCAGAAAAAAAGGGCTATCTGAACTAACATGTTACCGCTTTATCATCCTGATCCCACCTTGCCTCCCCTGAGTCATCTAGCACCAACCATTTAACCAGAGAGATGGTGACAGATCATCATCATTTTTTATCAGTAACCATTGTGGTGTGAGCAAGGTGCTCCAGAGTATCCGATGTAACAGCCTAAATCTACAGGAATTTAAGTCGAAGCTCGGTGCCGCAAGCAACGTCAAAGTTGAGGAAAAGCTTACCCACCTGGGTTCTGTGATAGTGGGTTCTCCACAACAAGATTGGGAGCACCGTCTTCATCCTTGGAGAGATGGGGATCTATCAGCAGCCGCCGCCGCAAATTAGCATATCTACAGCAACAAGCACCAATTGCAGGCCAGGAGTCAGAACCCTCGAAGCTAACAGACTTGCATATTTTTGCCCCCACAATAAAAAATGATTTACGAATTCCTTGAAACAATAACTAGGTAAATGAATGTTCAGAGAAATGTAACTTCTCGCGATGATTAGCACACATAAAGCCTATATATGCACGTAGTTTCACTACAGTCCAGCATCATGACGGCGAGCTCGTTAGCATTGAGCCCAATCAAACACTGACAGGATAGCAATAGCCCGTTCCCCAAAAGACACGGGCCAATGCCTGAATTTTTTATCAAAGCAGAAGATTCGGTTGATCTGACGGCACGGGCGCCATGAAACGGAAGCGGACGCTCTCTCCGCGCAGCTCAGCGTTTCAAGAAACCGAGCCTTCCGCCGGCCGGGACCGTAAGCATTACGAGAAACGGGGAGGGCCTGACCTGCGGCGGGAGTCAGCGGCGGCGCGGCGGAGCTCGGTGGTGGGGACGTTGGGGGAGCCGGGCAGGACGCCGAGATCGGCGCGCCACCGCGCGCCGCGGAGGCCGGAGAAGCGCTGGCCCCCCGGCGGCTCCGGCATTGCCCGCCCGCCTCGGCTCCCCAGCCCTCCGAGCGAGCGCCCCGCGGCGAGGGGAGGCGGGCTGGGGAGGCCGGGGCGAATGGCCGATCCGCGGCCGCGGCGGGGGCGGGGATCGAGCGTGGAGGGGCCGGGAAATCGGATCGAGGAGGGCGGAGGGAGGAGACCTTCTTGGCCTGACCGCCCGCCCGAGGATGATGGGAAAGGGGAGGGAGCTGACAGGGGAAAGCGAGGGAGGGAGGGAGAAAACGTCTCGGCGTGTTGCAACTGTCGCTCGTATGCGCGGTGCAACGACCTTTTCCAGTTCGATCCGTTCCCTTCCCTATGGCATATGCTTTTGCGTGTGTGTGGCAAATGCACTAGAATCTGTAAGAACATCACCAATTCTTGCACAACGTGAATAAAATCAGTGCTCACAAGTAACAGACAGAATCGTCATGGGCACTGTTAGAGCAACTCCAACGGGCCGCCCCAAACGGAAGGCGATTTCGTCCGCTTTTGTCCGTTTGGGTCGGCCAGGCGGACACAAACGTTCGCTTCTGCGTTTGAGTCGGCGCGTGCGCCTAACACTGACGCGACCCATTTCGACGGCGTAAAAAAAAACTGAAATGCATGCATATTTAACATGAAAACTAAATTAATTAAACGTTAAAACCGGCCACGAAGGACGGCGGGAGTCCACGCGTCCACATTAGCATTTAAGAAAAATAAAAACAAACAAAAAACTAGGTGTCGGCGCGCTGCCCTAGGCGTCGTTGTCGTCGTCCTCGGGGTCAGTGAGGTCGATGAGCGTCGGCGCCGGACCGGCCCAGCTGAACGCCGTGTTCCAGAGCGCGGCCATGTCGGGCGCGGGCTGTGCCGGCGTTGGCAGTACCGCCGCCTACGCCGCCGCGGCCTGGCGGCGCGCCTCCTCCTCGGCCTCGAGCCGCTCTGCCTCGGCGTCGCGCTCGAGCATCTCGAGGTACTCGACCTCGCGGCACTCCTCGGCCACCCGGATCTGCCGCCAGTGCTTGAGGTACGCCGCCTCTCGCTCTGACGTGGCCTGCATCCAGAGCGGCGACGCCCTCACCCACTCGCGCACTACTCCCGTCCAGGAGTAGCGCTTGATGGGCTCCGGCTCCAGCTCCTGCTGCGGTTCAGCTTTGGCGAGGTGGCGGGGAGGGGACGGCGGGGCCACCGGCGGCACCAGGCAGTCGCCAGCCGCGGAGAGGGCTATGGCCTGCGCCATGGCCGCCTCATACCGAGCATCTTCTTCTTCTGCCGCCTCCGCCCTGTGCCGCTCGTCCTCCTCGCTCTCCCGGTAGACGGCCGCAAGGGCCGTCTGGTAGGTGTCCTCTGCCGCCTGGTCTTCCTCCTTAACGATAAGCGGCGCTGGCGGCACACTGCGGTCGACCTCGCGCACGCCGCACCGCCTCGCCTACTCGTGCTCGAAGGAGAACCAGCGCGCCCAGTTGGGCGAGTCGTAGGCGTAGGCCTCGTCGCGCCGCTTCTCCGGCGTTAGGAGTGCCCGCCGGCGACGCACCTCCTCCGCGTGCGCCCTAGCCGACCGCGATGCCGCCGGCACTGGGATCCTTTCCGGATCCAGATGCCAGCCGTGCGGTAGCGCCGCGTCGGGGTACGGCAGTGGCACGGGGTGGCGTCAGTGCCACTCCGCCTGGTGCACGGGCACGTTCACCCGCTGCCTCTGCCGGTGAGCCGGCGCAGGCGGAGGCGGGGTGAACTCCGCGGGAAAGGGGACGGCGGGGGCCTTGCTCTTTGACTTGCTGCTGCTGCCGGAGAAGAGCCCCATTTGGGTGGCTGGGGTGGCTAGGGTTTGCTTTCCGGCGACGGGGGAGCGAGCGTGGCCTAGATGGGGACGGGAACTGGATGAGGACGACACTGATACGTCTCCGCCGTATCTACTTTTCCAAACACTTTTGTCCTTGTTTTGGACTCTAACTTGCATGATTTGAATGGAACTAATCCGGACTGACGTTGTTTTCAGCAGAACTGCCATGGTGTTATTTTTGTGCAGAAATAAAAGTTCTTGGAATGACCCGAAAATCCACAGAACAACTTTTCAGAATTAATAAAAAATATTGGCGAAAGAATTAGCGTCAGGGGGGCCACACCCTGTCCACGAGGGTGGGGGACGTGCCCCCTCCCCTAGGGCATGCCCCTGCCTCGTGGGCCCCCTGGACGTCCACCGACCTCAACTCCAACTCCATATATTTGCTTTCGCGGAGAAAAAAACCAGAGAGAAAGTTTCATCGCGTTTTACGATATGGAGCCGCCGCCAAGCCCTAATCTCTCTCGGGAGGGCTGATCTGGAGTCCGTTCGGGGCTCCACAGAGGGGGATTTGTCGTCGTTGTCATCATCAACCATCCTCCATCACCAATTTCATAATGCTCACCGCCGTGCGTGAGTAATTCCATCGTAGACTTGCTGGACGGTGATGGGTTGGATGAGATTTACCATGTAATCAAGTTAGTTTTGTTAGGATTTGATCCCTAGTATCCACTATGTTCTGAGATTGATGTTGCTATGACTTTGCTATGCTTAGTGCTTGTCACTAGGGCCCGAGTGCCATGATTTCAGATCTGAACCTATTATGTTTTCATGAATATATGTGAGTTCTTGATCCTATCTTGCAAGTCTATAGTCACCTATTATGTGTTATGATCCGACAACCCCGAAGTGACAATAATCGGGATACTTCTCGATGACGACCATAGTTTGAGGAGTTCATGTATTCACTAAGTGTTAATGCTTTGGTCCGGTACTCTATTAAAAGGAGGCCTTAATATCCCTTAGTTTCCATTAGGACCCCGCTGCCACGGGAGGGTAGGACAAAAGATGTCATGCAAGTTCTTTTCCATAAGCACGTATGACTATATTCGGAATACATGCCTACATTACATTGATGAACTGGAGCTAGTTCTGTGTCACCCTATGTTATAACTATTACATGAGGAATCGCATCCGACATAATTATCTATCACTGATCCAATGCCTATGAGCTTTTCACATATTGTGCTTTGTGATACGTCTCCAATGTATCTACTTTTCCAAACACTTTTGCCCTTGTTTTGGACTCTAACTTGCATGATTTAAATTAAACTAACCGGGACTGACGCTATTTTCAGCAGAACTGCCATGGTGTTTTTTATTGTGAAGAAAACAAAAGTTCTCGCAATGACCTGAAAATCCACAGAGATAACATTTGGAAAATATAAAAAATACTGGCAAAAGAATCAAGGCCAGGGGGCCCACACCCTGTCCACGAGGGTGGGGGTGCGCCCCCTCCCCCTAGGCGCGCCCCCCTATCTCGTGGGCCCCCTGATGCTCCACCGACCTCAACTCCAACTCCATATATTCCGTTTCACGGAGAAAAAAATCAGAGAGAAAGTTTCATCGCGTTTTACGACATGGAGCCGCCGCCAAGCCCTAATCTCTCTCGGGAGGGCTGATCTGGAGTCCGTTCGGGGCTCCGGAGAGGGGGATTCGTTGTCGTTGTCATCATCAACCATCCTCCATCACAAATTTCATGATGCTCACCACCGTGCTTGAGTAATTCCATCGTAGGCTTGCTGGACGGTGATGGGTTGGATGAGATTTACCATGTAATCAAGTTAGTTTTGTTAGGGTTCAATCCCTAGTATCCACTATGTTCTGAGATTGATGTTGCTATGACTTTGCTATGCTTAATGCTTGTCACTAGGACCTGAGTGCCATGATTTCAGATCTGAATTATGTTTTCATGAATATATGTGAGTTCTTGATCCTATCTTGCAAGTCTATAGTCACCTATTATGTGTTATGATCCGACAACCCCGAAGTGACAATAATCGGGATACTTCTCGGTGATGACCGTAGTTTGAGGAGTTCATGTATTCACTATGTGCTAATGCTTTGGTCCGGTACTCTATTAAAAGGAGGCCTTAATATCCCTTAGTTTCCACTAGGACCCCGCTGCCATGGGAGGGTAGGACAAAAGATGTCATGCAAGTTCTTTTCCATAAGCACGTATGACTATATTCGGAATACATGCCTACATTACATTGATGAATTGGAGCTAGTTCTGTCACCCTATGTTATAACTATTACATGAGGAATCGCATCCGACATAATTATCCATCGCTGATCCAATGCCTACATTATTCGGAATACATGAGAAATACATGCCTACATTACATTGATGAATTGGAGCTAGTTCTGTGTCACCCTATGTTATAACTATTACATGCGGAATCGCATCCGACATAATTATCCATCGCTGATCCAATGCCTACGAGCTTTTCACATATTGTGCTTTGCTTATTTACTTTTCCTTTGTTGCTGTTACAATCACTATAAAACTGCTATCGTTACTTTTATCACTGTTACCATTACTATCATACTACTTTGCTACTAAATACTTTGTTGCAGATACTAAGTTATCCAGGTGTGGTTGAATTGACAACTCAACTACTAATACTTGAGAATATTCTTTGGCTCCCCTTGTGTCGAATCAATATATTTGGATCGAATACTCTACCCTCGAAAACTGTTGCGGTCCCCTATACTTGTGGGTTATCAAGACTATTTTCTGGCGCCGTTGCCGGGGAGCATAGCTCTATTCTTTGAGTCACTTGGGATTTATATCTGCTGATCACTATGAAGAACTTGAAAGACGAAAGAACTAAGATTTTTCCCTCAACTACGAGGGGAGGTAAGGAACTGCCATCTAGCTCTGCACTAGATTCTCCTTCCGTTTTGAGTAAACTTGCGACACCTAAACCTGCTACTTCTATGAATTCTGATATGTCGCATGTTATTGATGATGCCACTTCTGCTATGCATGATACTTACAATGAAACTACATCTATGCTTGATACTACTGCGCCATTAGGTGAGTATCTTGATGAACAACTTGCTAGGGTTAGGGAGAATGAAATTATTGAAGATGAAATTATTGATGATAGTGATGATGAAGGTTCTCCACCTAAGTATGAATTGCATGTTGTTCATGAGGGTTATGTTATGGACGAAGAAGCTGCTAGAGCTATTCTTGCTTGCAATGATAGATATGATCTTACTACAAAAAAAGACACATCCGTGACATTTTGGGCCGAACGAAATTTTTTTCTGTCATACATATGACACTTCTATGACGATAATTGTGACAAAACCCGGTATCATCATAGATGTGGTGGGCTCCTACTTCTATGACAAAAAATCATGACAGAAAATGGGCTTTTCGTCCTGGGCGGGCCGAAGACGCAGCTGCATGACATTCTTTGGGCCGTCCATCACGGGAAAAACCGTGGTAGAAGCAAGGGGAAGGAAAATTTCGGGGAGTTGCCGGTTACGGTGGGAGGTCGGGGGCCGAGCGATGCGCGTTTGTCTCGTACACATACGCGCGCGTGTGTGAGGCATTGGCTCTAACTGAACCCGAGCGAGGTGTTGGGCTCTAACTGAACCCGAGCGATTGCACTGCAGGCTACGCGTTACTGAACCCGAGCGATCGATCGATGGCTGTTAACTGAACCCGATGGAGAAATTCCTTCGCTACTGCTGCTAACTGAAGCCGATCGATTGGATGAACAGTGAGCGTTGCCGGGGGGGTGGATGAACAGTGAACGGTGGCGTTGCCTCTGGATGAACAGGACCCCGTGGTGTGGAGGGCTGGATGAACAGTAGACGATGGAGGGGTGGCCGTGGAGGGGTGGTTGAACAGGACCCCGTGGTGTGGAGGGCTAGATGAACAGTAGATGGTGGAGGGCTGGATGAACAGTAGACGGTGGATGGGTGGTTGAACAGTAGCCGGTGGAGTAGCACGCGGTGGAGGCTGGATGAACAGGAGCCCGTGGAGGCTGGAGGAGGTCGACGGTAGCCCGTGGAGGCTGGAGGAGGTCGACGGTGGAGATGAACAGTATCCCGTGGAGTCCCGTTT
>NC_057813.1:666902456-666912090 GCF_018294505.1 Triticum aestivum | reverse complement strand
CGTAGGAGGTCCGTTTTGTCCGTTTTGCGGTACGCCACACCCCTCCTGATCAACAGGACCCCCGTTTCGACCGTAGGAGGTCCGTTTCCTCCGTTTTGCGGTACGCCACACCCCTCCCGATCAACAGGACTCCCGTTTCGACCGTAGGAGGTCTGTTTGCTCCGTTTTGCGGTACGCCACACCCCTCCCGATCAACAGGACCCCGTTCCGAACGTAGGAGGTCCGTTTCCTCTGTTGTGCGGTACGCCAGGCCTCGTTTCCATCGCCTGTTCCGTCCAAGCCGGTTGGCCGTTCCGTTGCCTCCCGATGAACACGACGCATTCCGTTGCCTCCCCATGAACACGACGCATACCGTTGCCTCCCCATGAACATGATGATGACATTGTTTCTCTGTTCCGACCCAGCCATGTACGTATGTGCGAGTAGGCATTCGAGACCCTACCCGTATGAACGTACGTGGCCGTATTTTCTTTCTTGCACCCTCGCCTATGTACGTACGTATACATGCTACGTGCGCGCCTCTACTACGACACATGCGCGCCTCTGCAACGACTAGTATGTACGTACACGTTCGCGACCAGAATGACAACGCTACGTACGCTTCGACCAGGTGGGTCCCAACTGTCAGGCACTTGCTTGCCTGCGAAGATGTAGCTGGTGGGTCCCAGCAGTCAGGGGGGTAAATCATTTTTTTGCCCGGACGCACTTCCTTGCGTGCGAAGATGTAGCTGGTGGGTCCCAGTAGTTAGGGGGGCGAATCGTTTTTTTTTGCCCGGACGCACTTCCTTGCGTGCGAAGGTGTCGCTGGTGGGTCCCAGCGGTCAGGGGGGCGAATCGTTTTGTTTTGTTGCCTGGACGCACTTCCTTGCGTGCGAAGATGTAGCTGGTGGGTCCCAGTAGTCAGGGGGAAATGTTTTTTCGCGAAATAAGTGGCCTGTCCGGTGGGTCCCAGCTGTCAGGTGGAGGAATCATTATTTTCCGCATAATAAGGAGGCACTTCCTTGCTGCGGCCGTGGACCCAGCTGTCAGCCTCTCCACTTACAGTCCACGTCCGATGGAAGTCGTTCCTTGACCACGTTGACCACGCCGCGCCAAGAGCACCAGGGCGGTGGACGATGGCGAGGCCTAGGATGGGGACGACGGGGAGCCAGGGAAGACGCGGCAGTGGAAGCCCGCACGGAGAGGAGTACGAGGGTTCACTGGTTCGGCTGCGGTGTGAGGCTGCCGTTGCCGCAGGGCCTGGCCAGCAGTGGGAATAGTAGGGGGCGGTGAGGCCTCCGCGGCAGCACAGCCGACCACGGGAGGCAGGAGCATGCGGCACGAACGGCGCTGCTTTGGGCGGTTGGAGCAAGAAGACCAGAGGTTGAAGAAGCACTACAGCCGTTGGATGGACATCGTACGGTTACTAGAGCTAGAATCGTTCATATTGACTAAAGTTGACAAAGGCCCCCGTCCCAGTCAACTTAGTAGGCCCACAAGGCAGCCTCACACCATGGTGGGTCCCAGCTAGCAAGGGGAGTATTCATTTTTTGTGCGTAATAAGGAGGCACTTCCGGTGGGTCCGAGCTGACAGCGCGGGGAACGTTTTTTCGCGAAATACATTGGCTCGTCCGGTGGGTCCCAATAGTCAGGTGGAAAACATTTTTTTGCGAAATAAGGTGGCCCGTCCGACGGGTCCCTGCTGTCAGGTGGAGGAATAATTATTTTGCGTGTAATAAGGAGGCACTTCCTTGCGGCCACCTAGACCCAGCTGTCAGCCTCTCCACGTACAGTACTCTTCCGATGGAAGTCGGTCGTTGACTACGTTGACCATGCCGCGCCGAGAGCATCAGGGCGGTGGTCTGGACGACGGCGAGGCCTAGGAAGGGGACGACACGGAGCCACGGAAGACGCATCAGTGGTAGCCCGCGCGGAGAGGAGTACGAGGGTTCACTGGTTCGGCTGCGGCGTGAGGTTGCCGTCGCTGCAGAATAACAGGGGGTGTGGGTGAGTAGAGGGATACCCTGGGCGAGCGGTGGGAGTAGTAGGGGGCGGTGAGGCCTCCGCGGCATCACAGCCGGCCACGAGAGGCAGGAGCACGCGACACGACCGGCGCTGCTTTGGGCGGCTGGAGCAAGAAGACCAGAGGTTGAAGAAGCACTATGGCCGTTGGATGGACATCGTACAGTCACTGGAGCTAGAATTGTTCATATTGACTAAGTTGACAAAGCCCTCCGTCCCCGTCAACTTAGTTGGCCCACAAGTCATCCTCCCACTATGGTGGGTCCCATCTAGCAGGCTGGGTATTCATTTTTTTGTGCGTAATAAGGAGGCACTTCCTTGCGTGCGAAGATATAGCTGGTGGGTCTGACATGTCAGCGGGGGGAACATTTTTTCGTGAAATACAGAGGCCCTTCCGGTGGGTCCCAGCTGTCAGGTGGAGGAATCATTATTTTGCGCGTACAGTCCACGACCGATGGATGTCGTTCGTTGACCACGTTGACCAGGCCGCGCCGAGAGCACCATGGCGATGGACGACGGCGAGGCCTAGGAAGGGAACGACACGGAGCCGGGGAAGACTCGGCAATGGTTGCCCACGCGGTGGGGAGTACGAGGGTTTACTGGTCCGGCTGCCGTCGCCAGAAAATAACAGGAGGTGTGGGTGAGTAGAGGAATGGCTTGGCCAGCAATGAAGTAGGGTGGGGCGGTGCGGCCTATGCGGCAGCACAGCCGGCCATGGGAGGCGGGAGCAAGCAGTCCCACCGGAGCTGGTTTGGGCGGCTGGAGCAAGAAGATCAGATATTGAAGAAGCAGCACGGCCGTTGGATTAACATCCAATGGTCATTGCTGCTAGAATCATTTGTGGACTAAGTTGACAAAGCCAAAGTACACGTCAACCTAGTAGACCCACAAGTCAGCCTCCAAATCTGTCCCAAACAACATACAACCCAAAATTTCTAGCCAGATTCAAATTAATTTTAAATCTAAATATACCTTAATTTAAATTCAATGAAATTTTACCCGCACAAAAACAATGAAATTTAAAATATCAAAATCCGAAAGAAAACAGTATTTGGGAACTAATTGCCTGTTTGCTGTATTTTTTTCATTTTACAGCCCATTTATTATTACTTATAGCCCATTTCTTATTACTTATAACCCATTTCTTATTAATTATAGCCCATTTTCTGGGCAAAATGCATCCCTCCTCGTCTTGAAAGATTTCCGGCCCAGCAGGGTGTAGAAAAGCAAGTAGGCCTATGTTGGTTATTCTGCAAAAAACAAAATAGCTGGCTAGCCATTTTTCAGAAAGGAAAAAAACAAACTGGGTTGGTCATGTGCTAAACATATGAAATAAAAGCCTAGGCTAGACGGGCCATGGGTCCCGCACAACCCAGTTGATACCCTTCTCCGTCCCGAAAAAACAAAATTACTGCACGCGCTGCTGGGTCCCTACTGTCATCCTCACCATGTACATTCATCTCCTTATTCTTCTCGGTTGTTGACCATGTTGACAACACCAGAGGGCGGCACCGTGGCGAGCGAACCAAGGCGGAGGACGATGGTGAGGCCTCGGACGGGAATGAACAGGAGCCCGGGGAAGATCACAGCCAGTCGTGGGAGGCGGGAGCAGGCGGTCCCGCCAGCGCTGGTTTGGCTTTGGCGGCTCGAGGAAGAAGAGACTGAAGAAACGCGATAGAAGTTGAATGTCAATCGAACAGTCAAGGTTGGCACAATCGTTTTTTGACTAAGCGGACACCAAGTAGCATACTTTTTTATATATAGGAAGAAAACTACGAGGAAAATGCGTTCGTCTGCCATCCTCCTCACAGGGAACGTTCACCACATAAGTGACTAGCACCCTTGGTTTTCAACCGAGAGGTCTTGGGTTCGAGTCCGAGGAACTCTCAATTTTGTCCTCCTTCCTTCCTCACAAAAAAAGGGAAAGAAAATCAAAGACTTGGGAAGGCATACAGAACAAGCTAGTGTACCAGTAAAGAGACGTTGCCGAGTTTTAGAAAAAAAAAAGACGTGCTCCTGTAGCCAGTTCGAATCCAAACCTAGACTATGACTATATATGGTGCTATGCTACTCTGCAAGTAATGAAACTGACATATCCAACATTCGCTTCTCCTCTTCTATACTTACTCTGCGTAGCATCAGAAGCTCTGGCCGTAGCAACCATGTCCGCTGGCTGCTCGTCCACCTGCTCTTCAGCAGGCAACAACCAGATATGCGCCAAGTCGCCACCCGTACCATCGCCTGTGGGTTTCATCACACCCCCGCCGGCACGCGCACCGCAGCCGATTGCTCATCGCAACCCGCTGCCGTTGGTGTGGTGCCACTGGTGCAAATCACGCAGAGTCATCCATCGCGTCTCAACCACAATCCGCAACCCTGACCGAGTCTTCTACAAATGCCCAAATCATGGGGTAATAATATGTTTAAGTGTTGTTCTGCTGCTTTCAGTTGCTGATTTTTTTAATAGTTTGGTTGATGATCTTCCAATTTGATTCATGCAGAAAATGGAAGACTCGTGTGATTTGTATTTCTGGGAAGTTGCTGATGTGGGGGAATGCAACTACGCTGATTATTTGGTTAGCCGAGAAATCGCAATACCAGCAGGTTGGGGTGTTGGACAAGTAACTGAAGGAACGACAGAAGAGGAAGATGCAGAGTAGAAGGTTAAAGTTGCAGTTCCTCTGATCATGGCCAAGCAACAGCTGCTGAACGGCCTTGACAGCAATGAGGAGATGAAAGAGCTTGTGAAGATAATGGGAAAAATCGATGTGCTCTGTAGGATGATTATCTCTTTATGTGCGGTGTATGTAGTACTCGTGATGTATTCAGTGGCTACGACATGAGCACTTTGCTGAAACTAGTAATGAATGAAACCTGTGTAGCAAGCTGGACGTAGTGTTGTGAACATCTAATGATTTCTATTAACGGAAATCAGGGGGTATCCCCTTTTGCTCATATAAATAAATAAATAGCAGAGGCCCTGTCGGGTCAGCTTTGCTCTCATTCGAAGACGTCGAGCAAATTGCAGTCCAACAGCAAACTATGTCATCAAATTCAAGTTTCACAGCCAAATATGAGTACAACTAAACAACAATTTCATCATGTTTTAGTTGTCATACAATCACCAAACACAAATCAGCATACATAACAAGTGATGTTCTCATAGCAAAATACTAAACAACATGTTCATCAGGTTTCAGTTGTCATAGCAAACACAATTTCACATAGTAGATAAAAAAACGTCTTCTGACAGGCAAATATGACAAAAGCAATGTAATCATCATCCGCAGCAACAGCGTCAACATCTTCGCCAATATGTATCAGTCTGAATCGTAATTCCCCACGGTGTCATCTTCTTCTTCGTCCTCAACGTCCTTGAACGTTGGCTTCTTCTTGATCAACTCTTGTATGTCCACAGCACGACAGGCAATCTTTTTGCCGGCGTCATTGAAGTGATGCTTCTCAAAGATATTAGGAACATCTGTGTTATCTTGTACATCAGGAGCAGTGTAAGCATCGTCTTGTTATGCAACTTCATTAAACGAATTCCTCTGCTCAAACCTTTGCAATACTCTCCAGTCATCGCTACGTGCATATGTGTCTTCCAAGAAAAATATCTATGTTGCTTGATTTGCCAAAATAAAAGGCTCGTTGGTCTGGTACGCCGCCTTGACATTGATGGATTTGAAATAATCATCAGCTCTGGGTTTTGCGATTTTGGAAAACAGGTTATACCAATGACAGCACAACAGAACCACACACCGATGATCCTCGAAACTGGAGATATACTGCAACTGAACAATGTCTGTTATGTTAGCATACATTTCAGTTGTCTCTTTGTCATACGTATCCATGCTCATGATGGCACTGTTTTGTGTCTTCCTGCCTTCGTCTCGTGCAAGGGTGTTGTAGCGCACATCTCCAACAATGCAAGATTCATAATGTCTTACCCGAGTATCAGGACCCATTGCTAGTGAGTAAAGGGCATCATCAACTGCCTACCCATCCTCCCGCATCTTCTTAACCTATGGTTAGAAAATAGACAAGCTGATCATCTTATGTACTCAATATATTAAAAAAAACTGACAGTGCACTTCAAAAGCTTACATGGTTCTTGAACCATTTCGCAAATCCTACCATAACCAGTTTGTCAATGTTTCTTGGATTTTGCGGCAGTAACTCCTCTTTGTAGATGCTGCACAACATAGTGATCGCGTCAAACATCTAAATATATAAGAATGTGCTGCAAGTTTAGTAGATTACGATGTATAAGCTGCAGTACCGCACTTACTTGATATAAGGTAGTATCTCAGGACAGTTATTCAACACATACCAAACCATTTTGTCCAAATCTTTAGGTTTGTCCTCTTGTCGACTCTTCCCTGTAACTCGAACAGAATAATCGAAAACATTGAGCCCGGGATTGTCTTCACCCACCTCTTTGCTAAGCTGATCAGCTGTTTCAATGTATTTTGAGTAGAATGTCAACGCTTCTGTAGCAATCTAGGCCTCTGCAATGGAACCCTCGGGTCTAGCTCTGTTTCTAACATAGCCCTTGAAAGTGCCTAGCCGCCTTTCAATAGGGTACATCCAGCCATACTGTACTGGACCTCTAAGTAGTGCCTCATCAGGTAGATGAACAACCAAATGCACCATCACATGAAAGAAGGCTGGAGGATATATCTTCTCAAGGTCGCATAGGATAGTTGGTATCTTGTCTCTAAGATGCTCCAAAGCATATATCCTGATATTTCTACTGCAGAGTTCCCCGAAGAATTGTCCCAACTCTGCAACTTCTCTGTATAAGTCAGGGCGGCCCAATCCTCTAAGGATAACAGGTAAAACCCTTTGAAGTAGGACGTGGCAGTCATGAGTTTTCAACCCTTGTACCTTGTTTCCATCTGCACTGACTCTCCTTTCAGGGTTGGAAGCAAATCCATGTGGGAATCTCACACGTGACAGGACCTCGCAGAATTCTTTTATTTTTCCCTTGTCCAAGACGTACACATCTGATGCCATATCCCGTGGTTTACCTTCATCTTGCACCTGCAAATCCTTTCTGATACCCAGGTGTGTCAAATCAATCCTAGATTTTAAGGTATCTTTCGTCTTGCCTTCAATGTTAAGAAGTGTGCCAATAATGTTGTCACATATATTTTTCTCGATGTGCATCACATCAAGATTATGTCGCAGATCCAAATCTTTCCAATACTCCAAGTCCCACAAAGTGGACCTGCGGGTAAACAATAATCTCTCTTCTACCGTGCCATGCTTCCTTTTCCCGCTACCATTACCAGGATGGTTTCCTGGTGTAATATGCCTGACCTTCTCTAATTCCACTTGCAACTCATCGGCGGTGAGCCTCTTTGGCGCATCACGGTTTTCATGCTTTGCATTGAACACATGTCTTCGGTATTTTCTAGGATGCGGCTTGTCCTTGGCAAGGAAACGACGGTGTCCAATGTAATAGATCTTGCTAAGTATTGCGTATGACAGCGGATTCCTGTCACAGCGAACACATGCATTGTAACCATGTGTCGTTCGCCCTGACATAGTGCCCAAAGCCGGATAATCATGGACGCACCAAATTACAACCGCACGCAGAAAGAAATCAGCTGGTGGGCTGCTATATAGGTCTCGAGTGAGAACAACCTTCCATAGCTATTGAAGTTCCTCCACAAGAGGCTCCATGAACAAATCAAAATCCTTTTGAGGACTTTTTGGACCTGGGATGAGCAAGGCCATCATGTAGTTTGATTCTTTGGTGCAGACATTTGGAGGCATGTTGTAAGGGATAACAAGCACTGGCCACATGCTATATGTGGCGCTCTGGTGGCCAAATGGGTTAAATCCATCTGAAGCTAAGCCAAGTCTAATGTTTCTCGGGTCAGCAGCAAACTCTTTGTGTTTATCATTGAAGCTTTTCCACTCACTACCATGAGATGGATGGCTCATTACATTCTGATCTCTGTACTCCTAGTTCCTAGAATGCCACAGTACATCCTCTCTTGTTTCAGCATCATGAAACAACCTCTGCAATCTTGGTGTAATTGGAAAATATCTCAGAACATTATGAGGAACCCTCTTCACAGCATCGCCATCTTTCCATCTTGATGATTTGCATTTCGGGCATTCAATTAAGTTGGCATAATCCTTCCGGAACAGAACACAATTATTCTTACAAACATGGATCATATCATATCCAATTCCAACTGCACGAAGAAAATTCTTCATTTTACTGTAGGTGTGTGGCAGCTCACACACATCTGGGAAAGATTTGCGGAAAGCAGCCAACATTGCATCGAATGATTTGTTGGTCATCCGCTCAGATGTCTTCACCTGAAGAAAGGTGACCATAGCTGAGAATACTGACAGCTTATTTCCTGGGGTGACAGCAACGTTGCATTGTTCCAACATGCGGGCCCACTGTTTTTCTTCTGCAGGTGAAAGTTCACGGAATGCATGAGCATTTCGTAGCATTGTTTCAATGTTGGTCAAACTCACTGGCTCCGCCACCACCACCTCCTCCTCCTCTTCCACCTGAGCATCAGGCAGATCAAGATGGTGATCTGCTACTTCCACGTAGTCAATAACATTGACATTCACAGCTTCACCATGATGAACCCACCTAGTATATGTGACCGACATCCCATACAAGTGTAGATGATTTTGCACAGTTGACTGGGGTCTTGTAACTGAATTCATACAAATGCTACACGGGCAGAGCACATCTGATTCCGGACCATCGTACTCAGCTCTGATAAAGTTCATGAAGTTTTCAACCCCCTCGACATATGCAGCGGAGAATCTTCGAGCAGAAGTTATCGAAGTCATGTCCATCTGTTAGACATACAAATTAGTTCTTCTACTAGATATTATAGGAAAAACATATATGCTTTTTTATGAAGTCCAGAAAAAAATACCTAGGTCGATGTCTAAAGCTATGGCAAGATATTTGGATGAGCAGATCTAAGTAACAAAATATATGTAAAGCTAATTCAACAAACAGATTTGAGTGCTAAATTATGCAGGTTGTTTCAGCAGTCAATGAGGCCAAGCACACAGCCATCGAACTATCGAAGGCCATCGCAGCGACAAAGATCATGTATAAAATGGTGTAGAGCTATTTCACCTAACAGATTGGCTACTAGACCATGGCAATCTAGGTCACAATAAATATATGGCAGGATATTTTAGCAACTAATCGGCCTTGGCATGCCATCTCAACAAACTACTTCGGCAAGGAAGCTTGAGTGCAGAACAGGGCAAGGAAGCTTCTTAAGCAGAGCATATTGACAGTAAACTACTTCGGCAAACAGTGATATTAACAGCGTCTATCAGCTAACATTTAGCGCTACACCGACATGAACGGTGCCTCAGTCTAGAATGCGCGTACCGTGGGAGAAGCTGACCGCCGTGCGTCTCCACACGAACGTCGCCAGCGGTGGCGGCGCTGACCACCATGCACCTCCACAAGAACGTAGCCACAGGTGGCGGCGCAGCTAGAGGACGGCAGTCTACGAGAGTGTACTGTGGGAGCGAGAGGATCGCCGTGCGTCCCCTCGACGAACCGCGGCACCGACGTATCGGCGCGGCGGGAGGGCGGCTTTGGCGGAGTGAATGGAGTGGAGGG
>NC_057813.1:666892815-666901880 GCF_018294505.1 Triticum aestivum | reverse complement strand
GCGGTGGGCGGGGGGAGTTTGGCGCATGGTCGGTTTCTCCAAGTGCAGTCCCACGTGTCAGTGAAGCGGCAAGCCTAAGCGCGTTCCGTTTGCGTGAGCCGTGTGCAGGACCGAACGTGTGTGGGGTGCAATGCGATCGTGACAGGAGTGCTATGAGTGTACCGCCTTTTTTCCTTTTAAACTAGGTGCTTCGCCCCCTCAAAAAAAATGTTGCTTCGTGCGATCCATCGATACTACTACTAGTAATCCGGTAATCCCGACTAAAACGGCGTGGCCGGGTCTTTTCCCGCGCAATATGCTGGGAGGTTGGCTTAGTTGTATTTTTTAGATTTGTCTCGGTTGGTGATGATGGTATGCCTGTCATCCTGCAATATAGGCCGTCCGATCTATATCTAACGGATAGGAAGGAAACTATGACAATTTACCCGCACTCCTCTCCACATTTGCATATAAGTCTTTCCCTCGTTCATCCTTTTCTCCCACAAGATCTTGATCTTCCGTGCAACGCATGGGCATCTTGCTAATACTCCTACAATATGTATATTATTGTGAAAGTTCATATACACCGGCCGAGATTAATGCAAACACGGCAGATTTTAATTACATTTCGAACTTTTATAGGACAGAAAAATAAAAGAAACCCGACCCTAAACCTATTCTACGGCAGCGACCGACGTCCTCCATCTGTGATCTCTATGTACGGGGGCGGGGTTCAAGACCCGTGAAGTGAAGGTGTGGTCTCTGGCGAGGAAGAGTAGAACACGGGATACGGGCCGGCCAGTTGGCACACCATGCCCTGCCGCCTCCCATGCCCTACTCATCCTCGGAGGAGTCCCCGACCTCGCCGGTGCTGGACGTTGGACGACGACAAGTAGGACGCGTGGCTGACGGTGCTCCCATCGTCGGCCGCTAGTGTGGCCACTACTTGTGCGGTCATGTCCGTGTCCGACTACGCGCTATTGCATCGCGAGAGGCGACTTGAGTGAGGGCGGCGACCTCGAGCTTCATCCCCGAAGAGAATCTCTCCCGCAGAGCATTCGCACTTGCGGTCATGGCGGATGTGGTGCCAGGTAGGAGGACGATGCGCTATGGTGTGGAGGTTAGCTGAGCGTTGCCGCTTTAAGTAGCGCATTCTGGTGAGGCTAAGTGTCCGGGTGCGTCATTAAGTCGCCGGAGTTGGTTCCTCGGGCACCGAGCCTCTTAACGACGACATACAAACGGACGACATGAATGCGGGCAGCTGGCGCCGGCTGGGAACGCACCGCGCGACGGCGCGAGGGACGAGGGCTTTGGTCTGCTAGGGTAGTCAGCTGCGGTCGTGGCAACGTTGGAGATGCCCTTTGCTCAAATGCGATCCCCGCATGTCATTGAAAAAGCAAGACGACCCGGCATGGTCTCAGGTCCAGAGGATGCAGTTGGCCGCGCTACACCACTCCACGGATGCGTCGCGACGCCCCGTGCATCCTCGATGAGCCGGGTGTTGGGGTGTGTTTGGATTGTGGCCAAAGTGCACCTTACCAAAATTTTGGTCATGACCCAAAGATTGGTCTTTGTTTGGATGGTTGCCATTTCTTTGGCATGCCAATGAACTCTAGCCAACTCTAGTTCGTTTTTCTTGCCAATGTCGGCCAACTCATGGGCAACCAATACCTCAACCAAAATTTTGGCTACCCAATGCTTTGATGGGGCAACCTTGGGCACAAACCAAACATACCGTTGGTCGTGCCACAACACTAACGCCACCCTCGGCACACTGAAACCGACAGTGTCTATCGACGATATGAGCGTGTCGCTCACCGCGGTCGCCGTGTCCAGAGGCGGTGCTGGAGCTGCGCCCCGTTGTTGGCCCCAACGACCCACATGAACGGTTGTCGGTGGCGAGGAGGTCGTGATCCAGCTCCTCCATTGGACTAGTCTGCGCTACGTCGTCCCGACGGGTGTGCCCCACATGTCGGTTTCCCTGTTTTCCCGGCCATATTCGAGCGTCAGTGCTCCGCGTTGTGCATTAGGCCTTTCACTATGTAGGCCAAGCGAGACAACTTATTGTTTATTTGAGCCGTTCAAGTGTAATCATGTGGCATTTGCTTATTTCTCATTCCTCTCCAACCCTCTTCGCCATCGATCATGTCGCCCACCAGTCGAGTCCATCCTCCCGCATGCCTCATTTGAACATTCCGCCGAGTATCATTCGCATGTACCCATCCTAGTCCTCTTTTAATAGATCTTCGGACCCCGAGATGAAATCGAGAGGGAACGAGTGGGGGCACGTGATACCTAAGGCGGATTCAAAATTTTGAACCGGTGATCATAGCATCCGCAAATCATATATAAAGGGTATTCAATGTTTGTTTCGTTTTTGAACGTACAATATACTCCCTCCTATCCTTTCTACTTTACATATTAGTTTTATGTGTAGTCAAAGTATCTCTACTATGATAAAAAAAGGTATCAACATTCAACAACGCCCAATCAATATTGTTAGATTCATACGTACTCCTAGATTTGTACTTGAGATGGTTTCCAATTTGACTATTGACAAGATTAATAGTACTCCTTTCACATAGGTGAGTAAGTCATCTTAGGCTGTGCACCGTGACCAAGGATGAGGGGAAAACGAGAGACATTAATGTTTATTTGCTAATTAATAGTATTGCATGCAATGAACTAACCACTGCATGTCATGTTTGATAGTCTCAGGTCATTAAAATCATGCACACCCTCATCTCTTATTGGTTGATATGTCAAAAACAAGAAACGAGGTAGAAGTTAATGCACCGCACCTACTACCTCCGTCCTGGTTTATAGATCCCCTTTGTAGTTTGTGTCAAATTTTGACTAAAGATTTAACTAACAAAATGTTAATGCATGTCAAGAAAAAAATATCTCATTGGATTCGTATTTGAACATAGTTTTCAAAAATATAATGTTTGGTGACATGCGTGAACATTTTGTTAGTTTAATCTATGGTCAAAATTTGGCACGAAACACAATGGGGACCAATAAATCCGGACGGAGGTAGTACGTGTTTTGGGATTATTTGGTTTTCGTAAGATGACTTACACACCTAGACGGAGGGAGTACATGAGATGTATAATGTGAAAATTATATCATTGGAAACTCCTTTCAGATACGAAATTGACCGTATGCTTTGTGTAAGTTGCATGTCATATATTATTACTCTAACATTTGGTCAAAGTTAGCCTCGAAAAACGCATTAGACCCTGTATGCTTTGTGTAAGTTGCATGTCATATATTGTTACTCTAACATTTGTGTAAGTTGCATGTCATATATTATTACTCTAACATTTGGTCAAAGTAGTACTAGTATAGTGGAAGTGGATCCTCTGACGTAGGTATCCCTGCCTTACCCTCCCTTTCGGTCACTTACTGGCGGACCCCATGCTTGCTAGGCCCCGCATGTCAGTTACTCAATGGGTTCGGCCACGTCATGGGATCCTCATCCATAGTATACTCCCTCTGTTTTTATTTACTCCGCATAAAACAGAGGGAGTGGTGGTATAATAAATGACGCGGGCGGGGGAGGGGGAGGGACGTCGGTTTGCTCTCAACTGCGGTCCCACAAGTGAGCGAAAACGCAAGACGAAGCGTGTTCCATTCGGTGAGCGACGTGGAGGGTCCAGCGTGCCGGGCTGCAATGCGAACGCGACAAGAGTGATGTACAGTCAAAACCGATTGATCGGTCGTCACCGGAACCACTATTCACACCAGAACCTTCGCTGCTCGGCCTACGCCAGCCACTGCCCTAAAACCACACCAAATCTCCAGCCCATTCCCCCACCTTTCGATCCCCTAGCCTGCATCAAGCGTCCCCTAGTTCGCCGGAAAGCCATGGTGCGCCGCAAGATCACTTACTACAAGATGCTGACGCCGGAGCGCAGCGCAGAAATCGCGGCGGCGATCGGTGCCACAGACCTCCGTTCCCAAGCTCGCTTTGTGGCGGGCCAATCCCCGAGTTCTATGGAGCCAAGCTATGAGGAGGAGGAAGCCGATCCAATGTTCACTGCGGAGGTCACGGCGCAGAAGGCCCCCGATGGGTATGAGACGATGGACGTCAACTTCGTGCAGGCGTCTGAGTCCCCCATGGTGCAGGTGGACCAGCGGTTCAACATGGCAATACTAAAGGAGGACCGGAAGGCAGAGGCTCAACTCGACGCGGAGCGCGCGCAAGCCGCTGCCATCGAGGCTCTCCTGTAGGCGGAATCGGATGTCGTGGATGTGAACCGGGCGGCGGAGGCTCAACTTGAGGCGGAGCGCGCGGATGCCGCTGCCATCGAGGCCCTCCTGCAGGCGGAACCGGACGTCCTGGACATGAACCAGGCAGCAGAGGCTTGACTCGATGCAGAGCGCGCGGATGCCGCTCTCATCGACTCCCTCCTGCAGGCGGAACCGGAAGTCCTGGACTTGAACCGAGCGGCGGAGGCTCGACTCGACGCGGAGCGCGCGGATGCCGCTGCCATCGAGGCCCTCCTGCTGGCGGAACCGGACGTCCTCGACTTGAACCGGGCTATGCTCTCGTCCGTGCAGAGCGCCCGCACGCTCCGCTTGAACGAGTAGCTGGAGGCGGAGGATAACCACGGTGCAGAGACACATGTCGGTAGCGACGGCTGGTTCGCGCCGACAGCCAAAGACGACGAGGCCGTCTCTTTCAGCGAGCAGTGATAGTTTTTCTTTTTGTTGTTGTTTTTATGGATCTTTTGCTGTGTAAAAACATACTATTTGTTATGCAAGTCGCCTGACTTGGGTCAGTCTACCATTTCAGGCGGTTGGATGAATATCCTACGTCTCCTAACCCTTCTTTCCTTCTTCCTCACCTCTTCTTCTTCCCCAACAAACCACCGCATGGGCCGTACGGATACTCCCCAACATGCGGTTGGATAAACATAGTCTATGAACAAAAATTATGTGTCAGCGATAGGATGGCTAAGTTTGGTTTGTTCACATGCGATAGCACGTGTCAGTGAGGGTGCGTTCCCTTGGTTGGGTTTGCGGCGTGCAAGAGCGACTGTGTGAGGGTGCGGTGCGACCGCGGCGTGCAGGAGCGACCGTGTGAGGGTGCGGTGCGACCGCGACAGCCGTGCGCAAGTGTACCTCCTTCTCATTTTGAAAACTTTAGGCAAGCTTGGCAAAAATGTGTGACGAAGTTTGGCAATGCAAGGCCTAGACCCAAACAGGATAAGTACGCACGTACTAGGAGTACTAGTGTTAAAAAAGAAAGGCGGGGTTTTCCTTCGATACAAATCCTCGTTTCACGTGTCAATTAATGCGTATTTTTTTCTCGAAAGACCAAAGAGCTAACCATCTCACTCCTCATCGCTTGATTAATGCAGCGCCATGCAAACGAACCTTCTCACTTCCGCATGCATGCATGGGATATTAATGTCCTTGGTTGCTAACCCCATCAATTTTGCCTCGATTAGTGTTAGTGGCCCTTTGCAAATTGTAATTTTGATATACTGGCCTTGTGTAGAAAAAAATGGAGGTAGTAACTATATTTGAATTCCTTGCCCATTGCGGTGACGTCGACGATTTTTTTTGTGGTTTGGCGAAGTGCGTTTGACGGAGAACACCATTGAGGGAGACCACGGTAAGTCGTTCGCAAGTGCCGCCTGCAAGCCGAGACAACCGCCTTATTTGCATCCAGGAAGTCCTTTACTAGTACTACTACTAGGAGTACTAGTGCGGTGAGATGGTTTCTCGAAGAAGACGATGGAGAAGCGGAGTCAGCGAAGAGTGAAATGATGGTTGCTTCGTCCGTGCTTTGTGATTTGACGCCTCACTGCTTTGTGATTTGTGATAGAAGGGACAGGGGAGTAGACTCTGTGCTCTATACTGTACTACATGCGTCCAAGCATGGGAGAAAGAGGAGAGACGTTGCATTTTTCTATTCCTTCAATCAATCAATCAGGGAGCTTCGGTTCCATCTTTTTGGCTTTGGCAACACCGTCCACAATGGTTCCCACGATGCCAAAAGCTATTTTCACATTTGGCTACACATTGTGGATGCCCTTAACCGTACCACTTGGTTTTGCTCATGTGTGCTATCTATACAAATCTCAGTTAAATTGATCTAAAAAATTATAGAATCAAAGATTAGTAAAAAGGAGGTGATTTTGCCGCGCGGATGGCGGGGGAGGTTTCTTATTTTTGGAGGACGTTGTCCTAGCGGTTTGCTAACATGCGGTCCCACGTGTCAGTGCTTTACCATGCTGATTCGCGTCCCACATGAGGCAGAACAACGGCAGAAGCAACATGTGGTTAAGTTGAAGAAGATGAGGGAGAAGCGGATTCAATAATGAGTGAAATGATGGTTGCTTCATCCCTCCAACTTATTTTTTTAGCATTATTACTTTGTCCCTCCAACTTAACTGCGGGAAAGGTGCAGCTTTGTGATTTGACGCCTCATTGCTCATTACTACACCGGCGCCATGACTGGGGTGCTTCACGCAGGCTGCTCTACACTATATTCCGGTATGGCACGTGGACCCGATAGCTTGATGTCCCACATGTCGGCGAAAGGGAGTAGAAGATTTATGAAAGTGAGCACTCCACTCTTAGGACGGAGGAGTAGACGACACGACGACCCAGTGAACTGTCACTTGTACTGTATAGTACTATAGTTTTGCTGTTTTGCACGATCCATCGATACAAACCCGATTAAACAGGAAAGGGCGGGATTTTTCCCGCGCGGTAGATGATACTGGCCATACATTTCAAAGGAAAATTTAATGTATGCAAACTGAATAATTATAAGTAACAATATGATATCTAGTAAAACTAAAAACACATATGATTTATTGTGTTAGAGTGTAGTAGTAGTGCTGTATTGCATAGTTGTTAGATATAACATGCGAGAACGTGTAGAGATGTAGTTTTGGAGGGCCTACAGAGAGAAAAGCGTAATACGGTCACTGAACTTCAGAATAAGCTGATTACGGTCACTATATATGTTTTGTGGTGATTATCCGGTCGCTTGCTCACAGTTCAGCATCGGATTGTACTCTGTTGACCGGCCAAATAGTCTGCGTGGCGCCATGTTGACTAGTTAAATTGACCATGTTCCTTGTGGGTCCCACCTGTCAGTTTGCATAGGGAAAAGGTCAGATAAACACAAATTTACGCAGGCGCGACAAGGCTCCAACCCATGCGCGGGAATCACCTGGTTGTGTATGTGTTTGTCAGGGCCTGATGTGTGCGCATGCACGTGTAGGTTGAGCACTTGAGCGTGTGAGTGTGTGTTGGTCGTGTGGTGTACTGGTGTGTGCATGCATGCGTGCATGTGTGCGTGTGAGTGTTGCGTGTGTGCGTGGCTGCGTGTGTATGTGTGAGTGTTGCGTGCGTGCGTGGGTCATAGAAAAGAATTTCGACGAAATTTCCGAAATTTCTCGAAATTTCGCTCATTTCCAGGGTCCGCGAAATATTTGTGTTTCATTTAAATTATTTCGATATTTCAGGATCATCCTTAAAGGAGTGGTAGTATCCTTTTAAATCCTGTTCTTTACCATAGCATGGTGGTAGGAAGTTGTTATTCCATCCTTTAGGTCTTTGGTTCGAGTCCTAGATTATTCTCTTTTTATTTTTCTAGTACTTTATTGTTCCTGTATTACGAAAGTTTAGCAAAAATAATAGTTTATCTGTGATTCGACTCCAGAGATTGAATTAATGGACGCACCACCACGATAGTGAGTTCTTGTGTTAGAAAGTTGCTAACAAATATTATATTCAATACCTTAAATTTGAATTTAAGCAAATTTAAATGAAAATTTCGTTGATTTGCTCGAAACATTTTTCAAAATTTACGAAAATTCCGAAATTTCGGTGCTTTCGAGGGTGAGCGAAATTTGGTTGGTTTCGAAAGTCAAAACTATGGCGTGGGTGCATGTATTTGTGTGAGTGTTGCGTGGATGGAGTTCGTGTGCATGCGTGCTTGTGTGTATAATCACCACACCAGCTCCTGTGTGTTAAAACAGATGGCTCAGCATATCAATACAAGGCCACCTTGTCTGCTGTGCCCGCGGTCATGACTTCGAACCACCGTCAAAATATTTTTTTGTTGTTTGTTTTCATTCTTACTAGCAAGATGCCCGTGCGTTGCATGTAACATCAAGATGCATTTGTATGACTTGTTTATCTTGTGAGAGAAAAGGATGAATGAGGGAAGGCCTTATCTGCAAATGTGGAGAGGTGTGTGGGTACCTTTTTGCAAAATTTCCATAGTTTCTTTCCTATCCGTCAGATTTAAATCGGACGGCCTATATTGCAGGATGGCAGGCACACCATCATCACCAACTCTGTTTTTTATAAGAGTGTATTTTATATTTTATGTATTTTATAATAGTGTAGATGTAGAGTAGATACAAGTCGACAGGTGGGCACGATGGTAGTGAGATAATGTGATGCAACACTAGAGGTGCCACGTGGAGCGTTTAACTGGTCAACTAGTCATGTCATGAGCAAATACAAAGTTGTACGGTGAGCCCGTGACTGTATAATAACCACTAAACGTAAACGGTGACCGTAATGAGTGGATTATGAAGTCCAATGTATGTATCGTGCTTTCGCTTCAAATACAATGATTGTCATTGCATATATCATGAGAGAAAGATGAAACACGCGTGAATTTTCTGGGGGCTTACTTTTAGAGGACCTGGAGATAGTTTTGTGTGCATACGTGAAAGGGGCGTACAGGGGGGGGTATGCGATGGAGAGAGAGATGCCCTTCATTTCTCTTTATTATGACTAACTTTGTATATAGTATAAAAATATACAAATTCACAGTGCGGAATAAATATCATTGTGGGCACCATGCAATGCAAATTAGCGTTCGTACTCCTCCATATAACTTTGTAATGTTGTATATATGTAGAAACTCTAAAATAATTTTTTGGCCACACTTTATTCAAAAGGAATGTTGTATGTGAAATAAACGTGAAGAGAGGGCTTTTTAGATCAATGGGGTACGTGATGTAACATGTGTGAATGTGTAGTTGATGCATTTGGCGGGGCCTAGAGAGGTATGTGTGTGTATTACGTATTCGAGAGAGGCA
>NC_057813.1:666791167-666892427 GCF_018294505.1 Triticum aestivum | reverse complement strand
CGTGGGAGAGATAGCACGAGAAATGAGAGTGGTGTAGGGAGAGAGAGAGAGAGATGAATATGATGTCACGATAAGAGATTCCATTCCCTTGAGTGTGTATATGCAAGGGGGGGATAGAGGCACCAGGAGAAATTTTCTGTGTGTGTGGTTTTTGTGTTGGTATGTGTGGGTGTGAGAAGATAATGAGACGTGGGGGCAGAGGGTGTGTCACCGCGTGAGGTCCGATGGGTCGAGGTGAGGCCCTTCGTTCGATTCCTTCCTGCGCCACATTGGTCGGCCCATGACACATTTAGGAAGACCCATGGATGACTAGTCGTACAAGACAAAGATAGCAGAATTGTGAAGGACTCTGTGTCCACTGACAAAGCCGGCTAGGATTTGTAACCCTAGGTTCTCGGACTAAGGTAACCCCTTTATCTCTGATATTACTATTCATCCAACCTAACTTTAAGGGGCATCCTACAGAATGCTCTGCTAGAATCATACTCGTCGACTAGGAAGAGAGGTGTGAGATAATGCGCGAGAGACAGGCGTAAAGATAATGTGCGTACATGAGACACATAGGCAGGTCCATGTATATAGAAAGGGTCGATGAGGATTGTGCGTGTGTATGTTTGCGAGAGGAAGAGTGCTTGTGATAAAGGTTAGTGAAAACAGTTGTAAATGGTTATGAGAGGGAGGGAGGGTTATATCTATAGCATGTGTGGGAGAAAGACACCTCGGGAGAGAGTGTGTGAGCATGTGTGAGAGACCACCGATGGATAGTGAAACTACACGTAAAAGACTTCTCTACACATTGATTAAAGATATAAATTGTATCCAAATATTATGATGGGATCATGATATTTGCAATTCATGTAAGGAGCGGTCAGACATCTAGATTCTATCGAATTTGAGCATTTCTATGTTATTATTCGACACAATTGATCCACATAGTTAGTATTTTGAACTCCACACAATGCATCGCTTTAGCAATCGAATATAAACGTGAGTATAGTTCATGTTGTGTGTGTAAAGCACATTATACATACGAAAGTTACACAATGGACATTTATAAATAGCTACCTATGAACTAGCATACATTTGAATTCAACCTAAGGTGGTTTAAAAAAATCGAATTCAACATGAAGTCCATTCAATTACTTGAATTTGATATCATGGCATTTGTAAACCATACCTAAACTATGGGGGTACCAATCTTTGCTCTGATTTTGTACATAATAGCATATGTAGTCGTGTACAAAATAGATTCAAATTTAGCTCCTCCATTCCAAAATAATCATAGTTATAGGATTTTCAAGTGTCAAAATTTCAAAAGGAAGCGGACAATTTAATGAGGTTTTCAAACATACAAGGTCAAATATAACGTTGTCTATTTAGGTCAATCCTCATAGTTCAAGAGTACTCTAAACGTGAATGCTTGTGTTTCAAAATTTCGAACGAAGCGCCAAAAGAGCCTCTACTCGCCCGAAACTGTGTGAGACCAATGTTTGGTAGTACAAGGAAATTACTTTTCTAATAACTCTGACCCGTGAAACCTACCAGCCCGACGTCGAAAGGTCGAAACCGGGGTAGGTTTGTAGCTTCATCTAGATGCCACGCAACCGCCTCCGAAAAACATTCATACACAATGGCCGCCTAAGCACACATGCGCGCGGCCGAAATCGCTCCCGCCCACTATTTGGGATACCTGGGATTACCATCCTACCCCCGACCCGCAGTAGGTCCAAAATTGAAGAGGAGGGCAAAGTTTGTACTTTCCCAAATTTCAAACAAGCACGTCCCATCTTCGGTTCAAAAAAGCCAAAAACAAGCGCGTCCCAGACCGAAACATGGTTCCCCCCACCCGTCCGATTCCCCATTCGTACTCCGTGGGTGCCAAAACTACCTCTCCACCAGCCGTGAAACCCCGGCGTCCTCCGTTCGCCATCCCATCCCACCCATCATCCGCCGCCCTCCTCCATCACGCCGGAGCCGATACCCCAAAGTCGTCGTCCACCGCAACCTCAACCGCAACGCCCTCCACGGCTAGTAGTTGAAGCCGAGGCCGAGCCGTTCGTACCCGAGCCAGTTCAACCACGCTGTCCTGCGCCTCACCGCTGCCACTCCAACTTCGCCACCCTCCACCGCACCGGAGATGTTCCTGCTACGCCGTCCTTCGCTGCCTCAAATCTGCTTCCCCTCCGCCGACATACGGCCATGGCAACACAGTCAACAATTTGGCCATGGGTTTGTCCAAGCCTGCACCCTCCAGAACATCGGTTTCCTCGGTAAAAAGAAGAAGATCAGCGCGACATGTGGAGGTGACCACACCGGCAACCAAAGAAGGTACTCCTCTTCCCTTATTCGTGCAAATCTTACGTCTCTGCTTGCACGGTATTCATCCCACAGAAGACACTAGTTGACCGCTTCTTCTTGATACTAGATGTTTCTAGTAACTCGCGATGCACAAGGTTTCTCCTCATATACTATTTCACCTTAGCTAGAGGTCCGTCACCCCCCTGAATTTCAATTTCTCGCCAGTTGATTCCCAATTAACGGAAGCATTCCCCAGCGTAATAGGCGCTAGTACGACTATTACACCGCGGAAGCAGCGCCTTGGTGTTTATCTTAGGGGCGTGTGCGGCCTAGAGCTACTAGCGCCCGATCTGGAGGTCGGTCGGGATTAAACGGGTGGCTTGGGGGCGCTGCCAAGCACGGCGGTGGTGTGAGGCCGATGGGAGGGCGGGGCGGCGGAGGCATGGGTCTGGGCCGGTGGTTGCTGGCGGTTCGAGAAAGATCGTCAACAGTGACTGGCGGGAGATAGACGAAGGCCATCTGCCCGTTCCTTATAGATCGGACGGTTCATTAAAAAAATTGACTGACCTATTTATTTTCAGTCGACTATTATCTTAGATATGACCACATGGGGTGGTGTGTTGGAGGAGTACCTGCATTTCCTGTGCTCATATATTACAAAATCATACGGAGTAGAATCTAATTTTGTTTGACATGCAATGTTGTAGAGCTATCATATGTCTCCTGTCATTTATTTTTCAGCCACCTGCTATCTGCTACTTTTACAGTGCACTAGTTTTGCACACACTTCATCCATACTCTCACTATTGTGTTTTTATGCAAGGGTATTTCAGAGTCTGCCTAAAGCGAAGCAAAAAAGAAAAGAGACAAGTCGTGCCAGCTTTCTACGCGGCTAGGTGTGGCATGTTACAACGCTTTAAAGGGTGCAGTGTCAGCAGATGGAGACGGTAAACGTTGCTCTGGAGTTTATGACCCCGCTCGCAATGAACCACCATCCCAGGTGCTTGCTTTAACTTCGCGGTGTCATATGTGGTTGCATGTTCCATATGGTGTCTAGCTTGTATTTGAAAGGCCGAAGTCAGTCTTTATTAAGATAAGGAAAGATATTTTTTACATGAACCACCATCCCGTGAGCACCAGAAGATAAATAGCTAGTCAGGGCACTGGCCGTGCCAGTGACAAGCCCAACAAAGACAGGCATCACCTGGAAGCCAACTAAAAAGCCGCGATGGTGGCGAAGCAGCCTGCCTCCCACCAGGCTCTCAGGTCCTAGATGATCATGTTCACCACTCCAGCCGGATGTCTAGCTTGTATTGCTTCCAATTTGGTTAAATTGCATCTGCTTAGCTTACACATTATACCTTTGAATATGACATGCCTTTCTGTTTTTGGTACATACTAGTACATCTGTGTATTAACCATGTTCTTACATCAAACTAATGTTCTTGTGTATCCCTCATCAATCACTTATGACGAAGCAGGCAGGCAAGGGTACTACTCCTCATTTCAAGAATGCAGCGTCAGCCTCCCGACATGATTCTTAAGAAACAGAAATGCTAGATGAAGATAGTGAACGTAGCTCTGTAGTTGATTACAGCATTTCCCCTACACTAGCATCGCAGATGCTTGCTCTAACTTGGCAGCGTGATATGTGGTTGCATGTTGCATATGGTGTCTAGATTGTAATTCTTCCAATCTGGTTAAACTGCATGTGCTAGTCTGCTTAGCTTATACTCCTGTAAATGTGACATTGTACCTATTAATGTGACATGCCTTCCTGTATTTAGTACATAGTACATCTGTCTATTAAGCATGTCCTTACATAAAACTATTATTATTTTTGTATCCCGCGTCAATCAATATGACGAGACACCTTTAGTATATGCAGTGCGATATTAGTTCCATCTTTCATATGATTTATAGCATGCGCTGCTTCTAATTTGTTGAAATTCCATTTATGATGGGACGATTTTAACTTGGCAGAGTCATATTGGTTGCATCTTTCATGTGGTGTCTAGCTTGCATTGCTTCTTATTTGCTGGAATGGTTTCTGCTTAGTTTACACAAACAGTTGTGAACATGCCATGCCGTCCTGTTTTTCGTACATATTCATTCCCGGTATCATGTGTTTGCCTTACATCAAAGTAGTGATTGTCAGTATCATGCATGAATGAGTTCTGAAGAGAGAATTTTTTGCTTTTTCTTGTCAGTTTTACTTGACAATTCAAAATCAATAAAGCGGAAGGAAGTTAGCAAGGCAGCAGATAAAGGTGCTCCTTCCAAACGGAGGGCCTCTACAGTTTCTACTCCTCCACACCCCCAAGATGATTTCCAAGACAACACATGCATAGACACTCAACAAAGCTGTGTTTATGATGAGCACGTCTCCCCTAGTGCAGCATCACTAGTGCTCCCTCTAACTTGGCACTGTTATATGTGGTTGCATGTTATGTGTGATGTCTAGCTTGTATTGCTTCTAATTTTGTTGAATTCCATATGCTTACTTTACACATTATACTTGAATAAGATACGTGTTCCTGTTTCTAGAACATACAATATCTGTCTATCACACCATGTTCTTACATCAAATTACTACTGTTGTGTAACCTGCAACAATCACTTATCATAAGACACGTTTGACTTTGGAGTGTGATATAGGTTACATCTCACATTCTTTTCTAGCTTGTACTACTAATTTGTTGAAACGGCACTTATGACGAGACAGTTTTAACTTGGTAGAGTGATATTCGTTGCATCTTTCATATGGTGTCTAGCTTTCATTGCTTCTAATTTGTTGAAATGCCTTCTCCTTAGTTTACACATCATAAGTTGTGAATATGCAATGTTGTGAATATGCAATGGCACTAATGACGAGAGACCTCTAACATGGTAGTGTGATGTTGTTTGCATCTTGCATATGATTTATTTCTTGTATCGCTTCACATTTGTTTAAACGCCATTTATGCTGAGACACTGTTAACTTGGCAGAGCGATATTTGTAGCATCTTTCATATGGTGTCTACCTTCCATTGCATTGCTTCTAATTTGGTGAAATGTCTTCTTCTTAGTTTACACATCATAGTTCTGGTTATCTCTTCCGTCCTGTTTTTCATACATATTACATCCTCCTATCATGTGGTTGTCTAACATCAAAGTTCAGTTCGTCTGCATCACGCATCAATTTGTTCTGAAGAACTAAATTGTTATTCGTTTTTCTTGTCGGCTTGACTTAACATGGCACAGAGAAAGAGGAAGAAACACATAATGGCAGGGAATGAGAAGCGGATGAATCCTGCAGATTCTGCTGGTACTGATGGTGCAATAGAAGGTGAAAGTCCAGCGGAAAATTCTACAAACACGGTATCCCATGCTACACGAGCTGCAAAAAAGGCCAAACAGAAACAAATAGCTGCCACCAAACAAGCAGAGACAGCCCTAGTTCTTGCAACACCTACCACAGTACTACCAGCTGCACGACATACTCGTGCGTCAACTGAGCTAGCAGCACGTTCCCAAGCTCCCTTGCCACCTGACACTACTTCCCAAGCACTCTTGCCATAAGACGAGTTGGCGATATCAGATGAACCTTGTGAGCTTCAACAACAAGAAGGTAGTTGCTGGAGTCAAGTTACAGTTGCATGCTTCTTTATATGTAGTCTCACAGTTTGATGTACACTAACACTTCCTATGTTCGTTGTTGGATTAGCTCCTAGGCGCCAGAGGAAACAAACATCAGGGATAATGCTCGATAGGTTAACTAAATCTAGAGGAGGAAGAATGGAGATCCGTTTTGAGGCAAGTTTAAAAAGGCCACGTGATGCTACAGAGTCAGCCAAGTTAGTATCAGAGGCAGCGGTTGCCGTTAGGTGTCATATACGTATCCTCCCAACATGGATTCAGTACAGGAATGACAAAGACGAAACCCAGTTCAACACCTTCCTCGACCATTTATCTATAAGTATGGTTATGTATGGAAACTAGTAATATCGTCTTGCTCTGTCCCATACTTTCTAGGTTGCTGATAATGTGACTCCCATAATTTTCAACAGATGAGGTTCAAGTTGGATAGCCAAGATGATGCAACTAGACAAGCTTGCACCCATGTTTTCAAGTCTGCTCTGCGACAGTATCGGTATAACTTGAGGAAGACTCACTTTGAAGGCAAGGATAACAGTGAACTTTCCCAAACATCTCTAGTGAAAAATATATCGGATGAAGACTGGAGGGGCCTTGTTAAACACTGGTCTGATCCGAAGTATCAGGTACATTATATATATGTGATCAGATCACATGTTGAAGTCCTATTGACACATGTGCCACACAAATCTATCTTCTTGTAGGTGAACTGTTCCAAGAACAAGGCCAACCGTACGAAAGTGAAATTCAAACAGTCGTCAGGATCTCGTAGCTATATTGCACACTGCGAGGCTCTTGTAATTAGCTGTTGTTTCACTCTTTTTGCTCTACCATATTATCAGATCTATATTGACTTGTTCAAAATGCAGAGGAAAGCTCGCAAGGACCAAAAAGTACTTGAACCAAATGATGTGGAAATCTTCAAGGACTGTCACACCAGCAAGAAGAAGGGCATGACTACACCAGTCAAAGCCGCTGTTGTAAGTCCTTAATCCTCATGCCTTTTAACTACTACTTACTCTGACTTGTGCCTTGAACTGCATGGTTTGCAGCCAATGTCTATTACTCTTTTCAATTTTATACACAATTGTCTTAGCGTATCATTGCACCTTACAAGGTTTAAAAGGGAGGAGTGATGTTCCTTTGATCTTGACCCGTAATCTAGTTCCGTGCTGGACTTGCCCACACAATGTTACAATTGCTTGTTTGTCTGTTCTTAGTTGTTTTGTGATATGAATGATGTCATATTATGCTTACCATATTATAAACTTCGTCTCTTTATCCTTAGCCCTCAATACAATGTGAAGAAATAGACAATACATTAGCGATGGTACATGGTCCTATGTTTGGAACCTAGTTTTATTATGTACTTTGCAATAAAATACAACTAATATTTTACATGGGTTCACCAGAATAAGTTCTGTATATAGACCAAAGCTATTTTGTTTGGTTTTCTGCCTCCTTAATATCTTCTGTTATGGTACTACTAATGTAAAACCTCAACTTTTCAGCGAGCTATGGAAAAAATGGTGGAACCGCCACCTTCTGAAGGTGGCGAGGCAACTATAACCGCAATGTCAGGTCTTGCTGCAGTGGGTCAGTACCTGTCCACTAATAGTGCCAAAAGCATGTTCCTGCATAATATTGGGTTGGTTGTTAAGGCAATATCGTCCAAAGTGCCTCATGATCAAGATATGCAAGCTAAAAGCAATGTTGTATCTGCGCTCCAGACACAAGTCCATTCCCTAACAAAGGCCCTTTGTGAAACAAGGAGAAACATTGCTCAATGTCGTCAAGATATGCATGGTTTTGAAACCAGACTATCAGACATTTGCTATGTTGTTCAGGAGCCTAGGGGAAATGAAGGCGAGGGTTATGGTGCTCCATCGGAGAATACAACATGAAAACGTAACAGTCAGGTCAAATGAACCGAGCTTCTGAACTTCTGGTGGTGCATTTATCTGCTAGACTGTTAAGTTTTATGCCAACCTTCCTTTTGTTATACGTTAAGAATAAATTTTGTATCGCACCAAAACAAATTACAATTATATAACAAAAGGAAGGCTGGCATAAAACTTAACAGTCTAGCAGATAAATGCACCACCAGAAGTTCAGAAGCTCGGTTCATTTGACCCAGCTGTTATGTTTTCATGATGTATTATCTGATGGAACACCATAACACTCGCCTTCATTTCCCCTAGGCTCCTGAACAACATAGCAAATGTCTAATAGTCTGGTTTCAAAACCATGCATATCTTGACGACATTGAGCAATGTTTCTCCTTGTTTCACAAAGGGCCTCTGTTAGGGAATGGACTTGTGTCTGGAGCGCAGATACAACATTGCTTTGAGCTTGCATATCTTGATCATGAGGCAGTTTGGACGATATTGCCTTAACAACCAACCCAGTATTATGCAGGAACGTGCTTTTGGCACTATTAGTGGACAGGTACTGACCCACTGCAGCAAGAGCTGACATTGCGGTTATAGTTGCCTCGCCACCTTCAGAAGGTGGCGGTTCCACCATTTTTTCCATAGCTCGCTGAAAAGTTGAGGAGGCATAGTTTTACATTAGTAGTACCAGAACAGAAGATATTAAGGAGGCAGCAAAACCAAACAAAATAGCTTTGGTCTATATACAGAACTTATTCTGGTGAACCCATGTAAAATATTAGTTGTATTTTATTGCAAAGTACATAATAAAACCAGGTTCCAAACATATGACCATGTACCATCGCTAATGTATTGTCTATTTCTTCACATTGTATTGAGGGCCAAGGATAAAGAGATGAAGTTTATAATACGAAAAGCAGAATATGACATCATTCATATCACAAAACAACTGAGAACAGACAAACATGCAATTGTAACGTTGTGTGGGCGAGTCCAGCACGGAACTAGATTATGGGTCAAGATGAAAGGAACATCACTCCTCCCTTTTAAACCTTGTAAGGTGCAATGATACGCTAAGACAATTGTGTATAAATTGAAAAGAGTAATAAACATTGGCTGCAAACCATGCAGTTCAAGGCATAAGTCAGAGTAAGTAGTAGTTAAAAGGCATGAGGATTAAGGACTTACAATAGCGTCTTTGACTGGTGTAGTCATGCCCTTCTTCTTGCTGGTGTGACAGTCCTTGAAGATTTCCATAGCATTTGGTTTAGGTACTTTTTGGTCCTTGTGGGCTTTCCTCTGCATTTCGAACAAGTCGATATAGATCTGATAATATGGTACAGCGAGAAGAGTGAAACAACAGCTAATTACAAGAGCCTCGCAGTGTGCAATATAGATACGAGATCCTGTCGTCTGTTGGAATTGCACTTTCGTACGGTTGGCCTTGTTCTTTGAACAGTTCACCTACAAGAAGATAGATTTGTGTGGCACATGCGTCAATAGGACTTCAACATGTGATCTGATCACATATATATAATGTACCTGATACTTCGGATCAAACCAGTGTTTAACAAGGCCCCTCCAGTCTTCATCCGATATATTTTCCACTGGAGATGTTTGGGAAAGTTCACTGTTAGCCTTGCCTTCAAAGTGAGTTTTCCTCAAGTTATACCGATACTGTCGCAGAGCAGACTTGAAAACATGGGTGCAAGCTTGTCTGGTTGCATCATCTTGGCTATCCAACTTGAACCTCATCTGTTGAAAATTATGGGAGTCTCATTATCAGCAACCTATAAAGTATGGGACAGAGAAAGACGATATTACTAGTTTCCATACATAACCATACTTACAGATAAATGGTCGAGGAAGGTGTTGAACTGGGTTTCGTCTTTGTCATTCCTGTACTGAATCCATGTTGGGAGGATACGTACATGACACCTAACGGCAACCGCTGCCTCTGATACTAACTTGGCTGACTCTGTAGCATCACGTGGCCTTTTTAAACCTAGCTCAAAACGGATCTCCATTCTTCCTCCTCTAGATTTAGTTAACCTATCGAGCATTATCCCTGATGTTTGTTTCCTCTTGCGCCTAGGTGCTAGTCCAACAACAAACATAGGAAGTGTTAGTGTACATCAAACTGTGAGACTACATATAAAGAAGCATGCAACTGTAACTTGACTCCAGCAACTACCTTCTTGTTGTTGAAGCTCACAAGGTTCATCTGATATTGCCAACTCGTCTTGTGTCAAGAGTGCTTGGGAAGTAGTGTCAGGTGGCAAGGGAGCTTGGGAACGTGCTGCTAGCTCAGTTGACGCACGAGTATGTCGTGCAGCTGGTAGTACTGTGGTAGGTGTTGCAAGAACTAGGGCTGTCTCTGCTTGTTTGGTGGCAGCTATTTGTTTCTGTTTGGCTTTTTTTGCAGTTTGTGTAGCATGGGATGCCGTGTTTGTAGAATTTTCCGCTGGACTTTCACCTTCTATTGCACCATCAGTACCAGCAGAATCTGCAGGATTCATCCGCTTCTCATTCCCTGCCATTCTCTGTTTCTTCCTCTTTCTCTGTGCCATGTTAAGTCAAGCCGACAAGAAAAACGAATAAAATTTAGTTCTTCAGAACAAATTGATGCATGATGCAGACGAATAAAACTTTGATGTTAGACAACCACATGATAGGAGGATGTAATATGTATGAAAAACAGGACGGAAGAGATAACCAGAACTATGATGTGTAAACTAAGAAGAAGACATTTCACCAAATTAGAAGCAATGCAATGGAAGGTAGACACCATATGAAAGATGCTACAAATATCGCTCTGCCAAGTTAACAGTGTCTCAGCATAAATGGCGTTTAAACAAATGTGAAGCAGTACAAGAAATAAATCATATGCAAGATGCAAACAACATCACACTACCATGTTAGAGGTCTCTCGTCATTAGTGCCATTGCATATTCACAGCATTGCATATTCACAGCTTATGATGTGTAAACTAAGGAGAAGGCATTTCAACAAATTAGAAGCAATGAAAGCTAGACACCATATGAAAGATGCAAATAATATCACTCTACCAAGTTAAAACTGTCTCGTCATAAGTTCCATTTCAACAAATTAGTAGTACAAGCTAGAAAAGAATGTGAGATGTAACCTATATCACACTCCGAAGTCAAACGTGTCTTATGATAAGTGATTGTTGCAGGTTACACAACAGTAGTAATTTGATGTAAGAACATTGTGTGATAGACAGATATTGTATGTTCCAGAAACATGAACACGTGTCTTATTCAAGTATAATGTGTAAAGTAAGCAGATGGAATTCAACAAAATTAGAAGCAATACAAGCTAGACATCACACATAACATGCAACCACATATAACAGTGCCAAATTAGAGGGAGCACCAGTGATGCTACACTAGGGGAGACGTGGTCATCATAAACACAACTTTGTTGAGTGTCTATGCATGTGTTGTCTTGGAAATCTTCTTGGGGTGTGGAGGGGTAGAAACTGTAGAGGCCCTCCGTTTGGAAGGAGCACCTTTATCCGCTGCCTTGCTAACTTCCTTCCGCTTTATTGATTTTGAATTGTCAAGTAAAACCGACAAGAAAAAGCAATAAAATTGTTTGTGTATGATACTGACAATCACTACTTTGATGTAAGGCAAACACATGATACCAGGATGGAATATGCACGAAAAACAGGACGGCATGGCATGTTCACAATTGTTTGTGTAAACTAAGCAGAAACCATTCCAGCAAATAAGAAGCAATGCAAGCTAGACACCACATGAAAGATGCAACCAATGGCCCTGTTTGGATACTCTAACACAGTTAGAGTTAGAGTTATTTTTTAACCCACTCTAACCCAAATAAACACCTCTCCACCGGGATAGTTGCGTTAGATGAAACTAACCCACTCTAACCCTCCATGTTTGGATTCTTCTGGGTTATTTGAGCCCCCAAATAACCCAAACTAGCTCTAACCCCATGATCCAAACAGGGCCAATATGTCTGCCATGTTAAAAGCGTCCCATCATAAATGGAATTTCAACAAATTAGAAGTAGCGCATGCTATAAATCATATGAAAGATGCAACTAATATCGCACTGCATATACTAAAGGTGTCTCATCATATTGATTGATGTGGGATACAAAAAAAACAATAGTTTTATGTAAGGACATGCTTAATAGACAGATGTACTATGTACTAAATACAGGAAGGCATGTCACATTAACAGGTATAATGTCACATTTACAGGAGTATAAGCTAAGCAGACTAGCACATGCAGTTTAACCAGATTGGAAGAATTACAATCTAGACACCATATGCAACATGCAACCACATATCACGCTGCCAAGTTAGAGCAAGCACCTGCAATGCTAGTGTAGGGGAAATGCTATAATCAACTACAGAGCTACGTTCACTATCTTCATCTAGCATTTCTGTTTCTTGAGAATCATGTCGGGAGGCTGACGCTGCATTCTTTAAATGAGGAGTAGTCCCCTTGCCTGCCTGCCTCGTCATAAGTGATTGATGAGGGATCCACAAGAACATTAGTTTGATGTAAGAACATGGTTAATACACAGATGTACTAGTATGTACCAAAAACAGAAAGGCATGTCATATTCAAAGGTATAATGTGTAAGCTAAGCAGATGCAATTTAACCAAATTGGAAGCAATACAAGCTAGACATCCGGCTGGAGTGGTGAACATGATCATCTAGGACCTGAGAGCCTGGTGGGAGGCGGGCTGCTTCGCCACCTTCGCGGCTTTTTAGTTGGCTTCCAGGTGATGCCTGTCTTTGCTGGGCTTGTCACTGGCTCGGCCAGTGCCCTGACTAGCTATTTGTCTTCTGGTGCTCACGGGATGGTGGTTCATGTAAAAAATATCTTTCCTTATCTTAATAAAGACCGACTTCGGCCTTTCGAATACAAGCTAGACACCAACATGCAACCACATATGACACCGCGAAGTTAAAGCAAGCACCTGGGATGGTGGTTCATTGCGAGCGAGGTCATCAACTACAGAGCTACGTTTACCGTCTCCATCTGCTGACACTGCACCCTTTATAGCGTTGTAACATGTCTTGCCTACCCGTATACCAAGCTGGAGCGACTTCTCTCTTTTCTTTGCTGCTTCTCTTTCGGCAGGAGAGTCTGACATACCCTTGCATAAAAACACAATAGTGAGAGTATGGGTGAAGTGTGTGCAAAACTAGTGCACTGTAAAAGTAGCAGATAGCAGGTGGCTTAAAAATAAATGACAGGAGACATATGATAGCTCTACAACATTGCATGGCAAACAAAATTAGATTCTACTCTGTATGATTTTGTAATATATGAGCACAGGAAATGCAGGTACTCCTCCAGCACACCACCACATGTGGTCATATCTAAGATAACAGTCGACTGAAATAAATAGGTCAGTCGATTTTTTAATGAACCTCTGATCTATAAGGAACGGGCAGATGGCCTTCGTCTACCTCCCGCCAGTCACTGTTGACGATCTTTCACGAACCGCCAGCGACCACCGGCCCAGACCCGTGCCTCCGCCGCCCCGCCCTCCCATTGACCTCACACCACCGCCGTGCTTGGCAGCGCCCCCAAGCCATCCCTTTAATCCCGGCCGACCTCCAGATCGGGCGCCAGTAGCTCTAGGCAGCACATGCATTAAGATAAACACCAAGGCACTGCTTCCCCGGCGTAATAGTCGTACTAGCACCTGTTACGCTGGGGAATGCTTCCGTTAATTGGGAATCAACTGGCCAGAAATTGAAATTCAGGGGGGCGACGGACCTCTAGCTAAGGTGAAATAGTATATGAGGAGAAACCTTGTGCATCGCGAGTTACTAGGAAAATCTAGTATCAAGAAGAAGCGGTCAACTAGTGTCTTCTGTGGGATGAATACCGTGCAAGCAGAGACGTAAGATTTGCATGAATAAGGGAAGAGGAGTACCTTCTTCGGTTGCCGGTGTGGTCACCTCCACATGTCACGCCGATCTTCTTCTTTTTACCGGGGAAACCGATGTTCTGGAGGGTGCAGGCTTGGACGAACCCATGTCCAAATTGTTTACTGTGTTGTCGTGGCTGTATGTTGGCGGAGGGGAAGGAGATCCGAGGCGGCGAAGGACGGCGTAGCAGGAACAGCTCCGGTGCGGTGGTGGGTGGCGAAGTTGGAGCGGCAGCGGTGAGGCGCAGGACGGCGTGGTTGAACTGGCTCGGGTACGGACGGCTCGGCCTCGGCTTCAACTACTAGCCGTGGAGGGCGTTGCGGTTGAGGTTGCGGTGGACGACGACGTCGGGGTATCGGCTCCGGCGTGATGGAGGAGGGCGGCGGTTGATGGGTGGGATGGGGTGGCGGACGGAGGACGCCGGGGTTTCGCGGCTGGTGGAGAGGTAGTTTTGGCGCCCACGGAGTACGAATGGGGAATCGGACGGGTGGGGGGGAACCATGTTTCGGTCTGGGACGCGCTTGTTTTTGGCTTTTTTGAACAGAAGATGGGACGCGCTTGTTTGAAATTTGGGGAAAGTACAAACTTTGCCCCCCTCTTAAATTTCGGACCTACTGCGGGTCGGGGGTAGGATGGTAATCCCAGGTGTCCCAAATAGTGGGCGGGAGCGATTTCGGCCGCGCGCATGTGTGCTTAGGCGGCCATTGTGTATGAATGTTTTTCGGAGGCGGTTGCGTGGCGTCTAGATGAAGCTACAAACCTACCCCGGTTTAGACCTTTGGACGTCGGGCCGGTAGGTTTCACAGGTCGGAGTTATTAGAAAAGTAATTTCCTTGTACTACCAAACATTGGTCTCACGCGGTTTCGGGCGAGTAGAGGCTCTTTTGGCGCTTCGTTCGAAATTTTGAAACACAAGCATTCACGTTTAGAGTACTCTTGAACTATGAGGATTGACCTAAATAGACAACGTTATATTTGACCTTGTATGTTTGAAAACCTCATTAAATTATCCGCTTCCTTTTGAATTTTGACACTTGAAAATCCTATAACTACGATTATTTTGGAATGGAGGAGCTAAATTTGAATCTATTTTGTACACGACTACATATGCTATTATGTACAAAATCAGAGCAAAGATTGGTACCCCCATAGTTTAGGTATGGTTTACAAATGCCATGATATCAAATTCAAATAATTGAATGGACTTCATGTTGAATTCGATTTTTTTAAACCACCTTAGGTTGAATTCAAATGTATACTAGTTCATAGGTAGCTATTTATAAATGTCCATTGTGTAACTTTCGTATGTATAATGTGCTTTACACACACAACATGAACTATACTCACGTTTATATTCGATTGCTAAAGCGATGCATTGTCTGGAGTTCAAAATACTAACTATGTGGATCAATTGTGTCGAATAATAACATAGACATGCTCAAATTCGATAGAATCTAGATGTCTGATGGATCAATGACCGCTCCTTACGCGAATTGCAAATATCATGATCCCATCCTAATATTTGGATACAATTTATATCTTTAATCAATGTGTAGAGCAGTCTTTTACGTGTAGTTTCACTCTCCATCGGTGGTCTCTCACACATGCTCACACACTCTCTCCCGAGGTGTCTTTCTCGCACACATTCTCTAGATATAACCCTCCCTCCCTCTCGTAACCATTTACAACTGTTTTCACTAACCTTTATCACAAGCACTCTTCCTCTCGCAAACATACACACGCACAATCCTCATCGACCCTTTCTATATACATGGACCTGCCTACGTGTCTCATGTACGCACATTATCTTTACGCCTGTCTCTCACGCATTATCTCACACCTCTCTTCCTAATCGACGAGTATGATTCTAGCAGAGCATTCTGTAGGATGCCCCTTAAAGTTAGGTTGGATGAATAGTAATATCAGAGATAGAGCGGTTACCTGAGTCCGAGAACCTAGGGTTACAAATCCTAGCCGGCTTTGTCAGTGGACACAGAGTCCTTCACAATTCTGCTATCTTTGTCTTGTATGACTAGTCATCCATGGGTCTTCCTAAATGTGCCATGGGCCGACACGTCTCATTATCTCCTCACACCCACACATACCAACACAAACACCACACACACAGAAAAATTCTCCTGGTGCCTCTATTCCCTCCCCCTGGCATATACACACTCAATGGAATGGAATCTCTTGTCGTGACGTCATATTCGTCTCTCTCTCTAGACCACCCTCATTTCTCGTGCTACCTCCCCCCCCCCTGTCGGCCCCTCTATCCATGCCTCTCTCGGATACGTAATACACACACATACCTCTCTAGGCCCCGCCAAATGCATCAACTACACATTCACACATGTTACATCACGTACCCCATTGATCTAAAAAGCCCTCTCTTCACGTTTATTTCGCATACAACTTTCCTTTTGAATAAAGTGTGGCCAAAAAATTATTTTAGAGTTTCTACATATATACAACATTACAAAGTTATATGGAGGAGTACGAACGCTAATTTGCATTGCATTGTGCCCACAATGATATTTATTCCGCACTGTGAATTTGTATATTTTTATACTATATACAAAGTTAGTCATAATAAAGAGAAACGAAGAGCATCTCTCTCTCCATCGCATACCCCCCCCTGTACGCCCTTTCACGTATGCACACAAAACTATCTCCATGTCCTCTAAAAGTAAGCCCCCAGAAAATTCACGCGTGTTTCATCTTTCTCTCGCGATATATGCAATGACGATCATTGTATTTGAAGTGAAAGCACGATACATACATTGGACTTCATAATCCACTCATTACGGTCACCGTTTACGTTTAGTGGTTATTATACAGTCACGGGCTCACCGTACAACTTTGTATTTGCTCATGACATGACTAGTTGACCAGTTGAACGCTCCACGTGGCACCTGATCTAGTGTTGCATCACATTATCTCACTAACATCGTGCCCACCTGTCGACTTGTATCTACTCTACATCTACACTATTATAAAATACTTAAAATACACTCTTATAAAAAACAGAGTTGGTGATGATGGTGTGCCTGCCATCCTGCAATATAGGCCGTCCGATTTATATCTGACGGATAGGAAAGAAACTATGGCAATTTTGCAAAAAGGTACCCACACACCTCTCCCCATTTGCAAATAATGCCTTCCCTCGTTCATCATTTTCTCTCACAAGATAAACAAGTCATACAAATGCATCTTGATGTTACGTGCAACGCACGGGCATCTTGCTAGTAAGAATGAAAACAAACGACAAAAAAATATTTTGACGGTGGTGCGAAGTCATGACCGCGGGCACAGCGGACAAGGTGGCCTTGTATTGGTATGCTGAGCCGTCTGTTTTAACACACAGGAGCTGGTGTGGTGATTATACACACACACACGCATGCACATGAACTCCATCCACGCAACACTCACACAAACACATGCACCCACGCACGCACGCAACACTCACACATACACACGCAGCCACGCACGCATGCAACACTCACACGCACGCACGCATGCACACACCAGTACACCACATGACCAACACACACTCTCACGCTCAAGTGCTCAACCTACACGTGCATGCGCACACATCAGGCCCTGACAGACACATACACAACCAGGTGATTCCCGCGCACGGGTTGGAGCCTTGTCGCGCCTGCGTAAATTTGTGTTTATCTGACCTTTTCCCTATGCGAACTGACAGGTGGGACCCACAAGGAACATGGTCAATTTAACTAGTCAACATGGCGCCACGCAGACTATTTGGCCGGTCAACATAGTGCAATCCGATGCTGAACTATGAGCAAGTGACCAGATAATCACCGCAAAACGTATATAGTGACCGTAATCAGCTTATTCTGAAGTTCGGCGACCGTACTACGCTTTTCTCTCTGTAGGCCCTCCAAAACTACATCTCTACACGTTCTCGCATGTTACATCTAACAACTATGCAATACAACACTACTACTACACAACACAATAAATCATATGTGTTTTTAGTTTTACTAGATATCATATTGTTACTTATAATTATTCAGTTTGCATACATTAAAATTGCCTTTGAAATGTATGGCCAGTATCATCTACCGCGCGGGAAAAATCCCGCCCTTTCCTGTTTAATCGGGTTTGTATCGATGGATCGTGCGAAACAGCAAAACTATAGTACTATACAGTACAAGTGACAGTTCACTGGGCCGTCGTGTCGTCTACTCCTCCGTCGTAAGAGTGGAGCGCTCGCTTTCATAAATCTTCTAGTCCCTTTCGCCGACATGTGGGACATCAAGCTACCGGGTCCACGTGCCATACCGGAATACAGTGCAGAGCAGCCGGGGTGAAGCACCCCAGTCATGGCGCCGGCGTAGTAATGAGCAATGAGGCGTCAAATCACAAAGCTGCACCTTTCCCGCAGTTAAGTTGGAGGGACGAAGTAATAATGCTAAAAAAAGAAGTTGGAGGGACGAAGCAACCATCATTTCACTCGTTGCTGAATCCGCTTCTCCCTCATCTTCTTCAACTTAACCACGTGTTGCTTCTGCCGTTGTTCTGCCTCATGTGGGACGCGGATCAGCTTGGTCGCTTCTCCCTCATCTTCTTCAACTTAACCACGTGTTGCTTCTGCCGTTGTTCTGCCTCATGTGGGACGCGGATCAGCTTGGTAAAGCACTGACACGTGGGACCGCATGTTAGCAAACCGCCAGGACAACGTCCTCCGAAAATAAGAAACCTCCCCCGCCATCCGCGCGGCAAAATCACCTCCTTTTTACTAATCTTTGATTCTATAATTTTTTAGATCAATATAATTGAGATTTGTATAGATAGCACACAGGAGCAAAACCAAGTGGTACGGTTAAGGGCATCCACAATGTGTAGCCAAATGTGAAAATAGCTTTTGGCATCGTGGGAACCATTGTGGACGGCGTTGCCAAAGCCAAAAAGATGGAACCGAAGCTCCCTGATTGATTGATTGAAGGAATAGAAAAATGCAACGTCTCTCCTCTTTCTCCCATGCTTGGACGCATGTAGGAGTAGTACAGTACAGAGCACAGAGTCTACTCCCCTGTCCCTTCTATCACAAATCACAAAGCAGTGAGGCGTCAAATCACAAAGCACGGACGAAGCAACTATCATTTCACTCTTCGCTGACTCCGCTTCTCCATCGTCTTCTTCGAGAAACCATCTCACCGCACTAGTACTCCTAGTAGTAGTACTAGTAAAGGACTTCCTGGATGCAAATAAGGCGGTTGTCTCGGCTTGCAGGCGGCACTTGCGAACGACTTACCGTGGTCTCCCTCAATGGTGTTCTCCGTCGAACGCACTTCGCCAAACCACAAAAAAAAAGTCGTCGACGTCACCGCAATGGGCAAGGAATTCAAATATAGTTACTACCTCCATTTTTTTGTACACAAGGCCAGTATATCAAAATTACAATTTGCAAAGGGCCACTAACACTAATCGAGGCAAAATTGATGGGGTTAGCAACCAAGGACATTAATATCCCCTGCATGCATGCGGAAGTGAGAAGGTTCGTTTGCATGGCGCTGCATTAATCAAGCGATGAGGAGTGAGATGGTTAGCTCTTTGGTCTTTCGAGAAAAAAATACGCATTAATTGACACGTGAAACGAGGATTTGTATCGAAGGAAAACCCCGCCTTTCTTTTTTAACACTAGTACTCCTAGTACGTACTACCTCCGTCCTGGTTTATAGGTCCCTTTTATAGTTTGTGCCAAATTTTGACTAAAGATTTAACTAACAAAATGTTAATGCATGTCAAGAAAAATTATCTCATTGGATTCGTATTTGAACATAGTTTTGAAAAATATAATGTTTGGTGACATGCGTGAACATTTTCTTAGTTTAATCTATGGTCAAAATTTGGCACGAAATACAATGGGGACCAGTAAACCCGGACAGAGGTAGTACGTACTTATCCTGTTTGGGTCTAGGCCTTGCATTGCCAAACTTCGCCACACATTTTTGCCAAGCTTGCCTAAAGTTTTCAAAATGAGAAGGAGGTACACTTGCGCACGGCTGTCGCGGTCGCACCGCACCCTCACACGGTCGCTCCTGCACGCCGCGGTCGCACCGCACCCTCACACTTCGCTCCTGCACGCCGCAAACCCAACCAAGGGAACGCACCCTCACTGACACGTGCTGTCGCATGTGAACAAACCAAACTCAGCCATCCTATCGCTGACACATAATTTTCGTTCATAGAGTATGTTTATCCAACCGGAGTATCCGTACGGCCCGTGCGGTGGTCTGTTGGGGAAGAAGAAGAGGTGAGGAAGAAGGAAAGAAGGGTTAGGAGACGTAGAATATTCATCCAACCGCCTGAAATGGTAGACTCAGGCGACTTGCATAACAAATAGTATGTTTTACACAGCAAAAGATCCATAATAATAAAAACAACAACATAAAGAAAAACTATCACTACTCGCGCGCGGAAAGAGACGGCCTCGTCGTCTTTGTCTGCCGGCACGAACCAGCCGTCGCTGCCGACGTGTGTCTCCGCACCGTGGTTGTCCTCGACCTCCAGCTACTCGTTCAAGCGGAGCGTGCGGGCGCTCTGCACGGACGAGAGCACAGCCCGGTTCAAGTCGAGGACATCCGGTTCCGCCTGTAGGAGGGCCTCGATGGCAGCGGCATCCGCGCGCTCCGCGTCGAGTCGAGCCTCCGCCGCTCGGTTAAAGTCCAGGACTTCTGGTTCCGCCTGCAAGAGGGCGTCGATGAGAGCGGCATCCGCGCGCTCCGCGTCGACTCGATCCTCTGCCGCCCGGTTCAAGTCCAGGACTTCCAGTTCCAGCAGCAGGAGGGTGTCGATAAGAGCGGCATCCACGCCCTCTGCATCGAGTCGAGCCTCTGCCGCCCGGTTCATGTCCAGGACGTCCGGTTCCGCCTGCAGGAGGGCCTCGATGGCAGCGGCATCCGCGCGCTCCGCCTCAAGTTGAGCCTCCACCGCCCGGTTCACATCCACGACATCCGATTCCGCCTGCAGGAGAGCCTCGATGTCAACGGCATGCCCGTGCTCCGCGTTGAGTTGAGCCTCTGCCTCCCGGTCCTCCTTTAGTATCGCCATGTTGAACCGCTGGTCCGCCTGCACCATGGGGGACTCGGACGCCGGCACGAAGTCGACGTCCATCGTCTCATACCCATCGGGGGCCTTCTGCACCGCGACCTCCGCAGTGAACATTGGATCGGCTTCCTCCTCCTCGTAGCTTGGCTCCAGAGAACTCGGGGATTGGCCCGCCGAAAGCGAGCTTGGGAATGAAGGTCTGTGGCGCCGACCGCCGCCGCGATTTCTGCGTGGCGCTCCGGCATCAGCATCTTGTAGTAAGTGATCTTGCGGCGCACCATGGCTTTCCGGCGAACTAGGGGACGCTTGATGCGGGCTAGGGGATCGAAAGGTGGGGGAATGGGCTGGAGATTTGGTGTGGTTTTAGGGCAGTGGCTGGCGTAGGCCGAGCAGCGAAGGTTCTGGTGTGAATAGTGGTTCCGGTGACGACCGGTCAATCGGTTTTGACTGTACATCGCTCTTGTCGCGTTCGCGTTGCAGCCCGGCACGCTGGACCCTCCACGTCGCTCACCGAATGGAACGCGCTTCGTCTTGCATTTTCGCTCGCTTGTGGGACCGCAGTTGAGAGCAAACCGACGTCCCTCCCCCTCCCCCGCCCGCGTCATTTATTATACCACTACTCCCTCCGTTTTATGCGGAGTAAATAAAAACAGAGGGAGTATACTACGGATGAGGATCCCCTGACGTGGCCGAACCCATTGAGTAACTGACATGCGGGGCCTAGCAAGCATGGGGTCCGCCAGTAAGTGACCGAAAGGGAGGGTAAGGCAGGGATACCTACGTCAGAGGATCCACTTCCACTATACTACTTTGACCAAATGTTAGAGTAATAATATATGACATGCAACTTACACAAATGTTAGAGTAATAATATATGACATGCAACTTACACAAAGCATACAGGGTCTAATGCATTTTTCGAGGCTAACTTTGACCAAATGTTAGAGTAATAATATATGACATGCAACTTACACAAAGCATATGGTCAATTTCGTATGTGAAAGGAGTTTCCAATGATATAATTTTCACATTATACATCTCATGTACTCCCTCCGTCTAGGTGTGTAAGTCATCTTACGAAAACCAAATAATCCCAAAACACGTAGGCGCGGTGCATTAACTTCTACCTCGTTTCTTGTTTCTTGACATATGAACCAATAAGAGATGAGGGTGTGCATGCTTTTAATGACCTGAGACTATCAAACATGACATGCAGTGGTTAGTTCATTGCATGCAATACTATTAATTAGCAAATAAACATTAATGTCTCTCGTTTTCCCCTCCTCCTTGGTCACGGTGCACAGCCTAAGATGACTTACTCACCTATGTGAAAGGAGTACTATTAATCTTGTCAATAGTCAAATTGGAAACCATCTCGAGTACAAATCTAGGAGTACGTACGAATCTAACAATATTGATTGGGCGTTGTTGAATGTTGATACCTTTTTTATCATAGTAGAGATACTTTGACTACACATAAAACTTATATGTAAGGTAGAAAGGATAGGAGGGAGTATATTGTACGTTCAAAAACGAAACGAACATTGAATACCCTTTATATATGATTTGCGGATGCTATGATCACCGGTTCAAAATTTTGAATCCGCCTTAGGTATCACGTGCCCCCACTCGTTCCCTCTCGATTTCATCTCGGGGTCCGGAGATCTATTGAAAGAGGACTAGGGTGGGTACATGCGAATGATACTCGGCGGAATGTTCAAATGAGGCATGCGGGAGGATGGACTCGACTGGAGGGCGACATGATCGATGGAGAAGAGGGTTGGAGAGGAATGAGAAATAAGCAAACGCCACATGATTACACTTGAACGGCTCAAATAAACAATAAGTTGTCTCGCTTGGCCTACATAGTGAAAGGCCTAATGCGCAACGCGGAGCACTCACGCTCGAATATGGCCGGGAAAACAGGGAAACCGACATGTGGGGCACACCCGTCGGGACGACGTAGCGCAGACTAGTCCAATGGAGGAGCTGGCCCACGACCTCCTCGCCACCGACAACCGTTCATGTGGGTCTTTGGGGCCAACAACGGGGCGCAGCTCCAGCACCGCCTCTGGACACGGCGACCGCGGTGAGCGACACGCTCATATCGTCGATAGACACGGTCGGTTTCAGTGTGCCGAGGGTGGCGTTTGTGCTGTGGCACGACCAACGGTATGTTTGGTTTGTGCCCAAGGTTGCCCCATCAAAGCATTGGGTAGCCAAAATTTTGGTTGAGGTATTGGTTGCCCATGATTTGGCCGACATTGGCAAGAAAAATGAACTAGAGTTGGCTAGAGTTCATTGGCATGCCAAAGAAATGGCAACCATCCAAACAAAGACCAATCTTTGGGTCATGACCAAAATTTTGGTAAGGTGCACTTTGGCCACAATCCAAACACACCCCAACACCCGGCTCGTCGCGGATGCACGGGGCGCCGCGACGCGTCCGCGGAGTGGTGTAGCGCGGCCAACTGCATCCTCTGGACCTGAGACCATGCCCGGTTCGTCTTGCTTTTTCAATGACATGCGGGGATCGCATTTGAGCAAAGGGCATCTCCAACGTTGCCACGACCTGCAGCTGACTACCCTGGCACACCAAAGCCCTCGATCCCATCTGCGTCCGTTCGCATGCGTGCGTTCCCACGCCGGCGCCAGCTGCCCGCAATTCATTGCCGTCCGTTCGTATGTCGTCGGTTAAGAGCTCGGTGCCCGAGGACCCCCGGCGACTTAATGATGGCTTAATGACGCACCCGGACGCTTGGCCTCACCGGAATGCGCTACTTAAAGCGGCAACGCCCAGCTAACCTCCACACCATAGCGCATCGTCCTCCTACCTGACACCACATCCGCCATGACCGCAAGTGCGAACGCTCTGCGGGAGAGCTTGTCTTCGGGGATGAAGCTCGAGGTCGCCGCCCTCGCTCAAGTCGCCTCTCGCGACGCAATAGCGGCGTAGCCGGACGCGGACGCGACCGCACAAGCGGTGGCCACGCTGGCGGCCGACGACGGGAGCACCGTCAGCCACGCGTCCTACTTGCCGCCGTCCAACGTCCGGCACCGCCGAGGTCGGGGACTCCTCCGAGGATGAGTAGGGCATGGGAGGCGGCAGGGCATGGTGTGCCAACTGGCCGGTCCGTATCCCGTGTTCTACTCTTCCTCGCCGGAGACCGCACCTTCACTTCACGGGTCTTGAACCCCGCCCCCGTACATAGAGATCGCAGATGGAGGACGTCGGTCGCCGCCGTAGAATAGGTTTAGGGTCGGGTTTCTTTATTTTTCTGTCTTATAAAAGTTCAAAATATAATGAAAATCTGCCGTGTTTGCATTAATCTCGGCCGGTGTATATGAACTTTCACAATAATATACATATTGTAGGAGTACTAGTGCACGGAAGATCAAGATCTTGTGGGAGAAAAGGATGAACGAGGGAAAGCCTTATCTGCAAATGTGGAGAGGAGTGCGGGTAAATTGTCATAGTTTCCTTCCTATCCGTTAGATATAGATCGGACGGCCTATATTGCAGGATGACAGGCACACCATCATCACCAACTCTGCTTTTTATTGAACCGAGACAAATCTAAAAAACCCAACTAAGCCAACCTCCCAGCATATCGCGCGGGAAAAGACCCGGCCGCGCCGTTTTAGTCGGGATTACCGGATTACTAGTAGTAGTATCGATGGATCGCGCGAAGCAACATTTTTTTGAGGGGGCGAAGCACCTAGTTTAAAAGGAAAAAAGGCGGTACACTCACAGCACTCCTGTCGCGGTCGCATTGCACCCCACACACGTTCGGTCCTGCACACGGCTCACGCAAACGGAACGCGCTTCGGCTTGCCTCTTCACTGACACGTGGGACTGCACTTGGAGAAACCGACCATGCGCCAAACTCCCCCGCCCACCGCGCGAAAATCCTCCCCCCCCCCCCACACACAAAATTCCCCCCAAATTCGATTCAACCGCCCTTCGGCCAAATATTCCCCAAACCCCCTCCCCCCGTCCCCCCTCCACTCCATTCGCTCCGCCAAAGCCGCCCTCCCCGCCGCGCCGATACGTCGGCGCCGCGGTTCGTCGAGGGGACGCACGGCGATCCTCTCGCTCCCACAGTACGCTCTCGTAGACTGCCGTCCTCTAGCCGCGCCGCCACCTCTGGCTACGTTCTTGTGGAGGCGCACGGCGGTCAGCGCCGCCACCGCTGGCGACGTTCGTGTGGAGACGCACGGCGGTCAGCTTCTCCCACGGTACGCGCATTCTAGACTGAGGCCCCGTTCATGTCGGTGTAGCGCTGAATGTTAGCTGATAGACGCTGTTAATCTCACTGTTTGCCGAAGTAGTTTACTGTCAATATGCTCTGCTTAAGAAGCTTCCTTGCCCTGTTCTGCACTCAATCTGCTTAGCTGAGATGGCATGCCAAGGCCGATTAGTTGCTAAAATATCCTGCCATATATTTATTGTGACGTAGATTGCCATGGTCTAGTAGCCAATCTGTTAGGTGAAATAGCTCTACACCGTTTTATACTCGATCTTTGTTGCTGCGATGGCCTTCGATAGTTCGATGGCTGTGTGCTCGGGCTCATTGACTGCTGAAACAGCCTGCCATAATTTAGCACTCAAATCTGTTTGCTGAATTAGCTTTACATATATTTCGTTACTTAGATCTGCTCGTCCAAATATCTTGCCATAGCTTTAGACATCGACCTAGGTATTTTTTTCTGGACTTCATAAAAAAGCATATATGTTTTTCCTGTAATATCTAGTAGAAGAACTAATTTGTATGTCTAACAGATGGACAGGACTTGGATAACTTCTGCTCGAAGATTCTCCGCTGCATATGTCGAGGGGGTTGAAAACTTCATGAACTTTATCAGAGCTGAGTACGGTGGTCCGAAATCAGATGTGCTCTGCCCATGTAGCAGTTGTATGAATTCAGTTACAAGACCCCAGTCAACTGTGCAAAATCATCTACACTTGTATGGGATGTCGGTCACATATACTAGGTGGGTTCATCATGGTGAAGCTGTGAACGTCAATGTTATTGACTACGTGGAAGCAGCAGATCACCATCTTGATCTGCCTGATGCTCAGGTGGAAGAGGAGGAGGAGGTGGTGGTGGCGGAGCCAGTGAGTTTGACCAACATTGAAACAATGCTACGAAATGCTCGTGCATTCCGTGAACTTTCACCTGCAGAAGAAAAACGGTGGGCCCGCATGTTGGAACAATGCAACGTTGCTGTCACCCCAGGAAATAAGCTGTCAGTATTCTCAGCTATGGTCACCTTTCTTCAGGTGAAGACATCTGAGCGGATGACCAACAAATCATTCGATGCGATGTTGGCTGCTTTCCGCAAATCTTTCCCAGATGCGTCTGAGCTGCCACACACCTACAGTAAAATGAAGAATTTCCTTCGTGCAGTTGGAATTGGATATGATATGATCCATGTTTGTAAGAATAATTGTGTTCTGTTCCGGAAGGATTATGCCAACTTAAGTGAATGCCCGAAATGCAAATCATCAAGATGGAAAGATGGCGATGCTGTGAAGAGGGTTCCTCATAATGTTCTGAGACATTTTCCAATTACACCAAGATTGCAGAGGTTGTTTCATGATGCTGAAACAAGAGAGGATGTACTGTGGCATTCTAGGAACCAGGAGTACAGAGATCAGAATGTAATGAGCCATCCATCTCATGGTAGTGAGTGGAAAAGCTTCAATGATAAACACAAAGAGTTTGCTGCTGACCCGAGAAACATTAGACTTGGCTTAGCTTCAGATGGATTTAACCCATTTGGCCACCAGAGCGCCACATATAGCATGTGGCCAGTGCTTGTTATCCCTTACAACATGCCTCCAAATGTCTGCACCAAAGAATCAAACTACATGATGGCCTTGCTCATCCCAGGTCCAAAAAGTCCTGGAAAGGATTTTGATTTGTTCATGGAGCCTCTTGTGGAGGAACTTCAACAGCTATGGAAGGGTGTTCTCACTCGAGACCTATATAGCAGCCCACCAGCTGATTTCTTTCTGCGTGCTGTTGTAATTTGGTGCATCCATGATTATCCGGCTTTGGGCACTATGTCAGGGCGAACGACACATGGTTACAATGCATGTGTTCGCTGTGACAGGAATCCGCTGTCATACGCAATACTTAGCAAGATCTGTTACATTGGACACCGTCGTTTCCTTGCCAAGGACAAGCCGCATCCTAGAAAATACCGAAGACATGTGTTCAATGCAAAGCATGAAAACCGTGATGCGCCAAAGAGGCTCACCGCCGATGAGTTGCAAGTGGAATTAGAGAAGGTCAGGCATATTACACCAGGAAACCATCCTGGTAATGGTAGCGGGAAAAGGAAGCGTGGCACGGTAGAAGAGAGATTATTGTTTACCCGCAGGTCCACTTTGTGGGACTTGGAGTATTGGAAAGATTTGGATCTGCGGCATAATCTTGATGTGATGCACATCGAGAAAAATATATGTGACAGCATTATCGGCACACTTCTTAACATTGAAGGCAAGACGAAAGATACCTTAAAATCTAGGATTGATTTGACACACCTGGGTATCAGAAAGGATTTGCAGGTGCAAGATGAAGGTAAACCACGGGATATGGCACCAGCTGTGTACGTCTTGGACAAGGTAAAAAGAAAAGAATTCTGTGAGGTCCTGTCACGTGTGAGATTCCCACATGGATTTGCTTCCAACCCTGAAAGGAGAGTCAGTGCAGATGGAAACAAGGTACAAGGGTTGAAAACTCATGACTGCCACGTCCTACTTCAAAGGGTTTTACCTGTTATCCTTAGAGGATTGGGCCGCCCTGACTTATACAGAGCAATTGCAGAGTTGGGACAATTCTTCAGGGAACTCTGCAGTAGAAATATCAGGATAGATGCTTTGGAGCGTCTTAGAGACAAGATACCAACTATCCTATGCGACCTTGAGAAGATATATCCTCCAGCCTTCTTTGATGTGATGGTGCATTTGGCTGTTCATCTACCTGATGAGGCACTACTTAGAGGTCCAGTACAGTATGGCTGGATGTACCCTATTGAAAGGCGGCTAGGCACTTTCAAGGGCTATGTTAGGAACAGAGCTAGACCCGAGGGTTCCATTGCAGAGGCCTACATTGCTACAGAAGCGTTGACATTCTGCTCAAAATACATTGAAACAGCTGATCAGCTTAGCAAAGAGGTGGGTGAAGACAATCCCGGGCTCAATGTTTTCGATTATTCTGTTCGAGTTACAGGGAAGAGTCGACAAGAGGACAAACCTAAAGATTTGGACAAAATGGTTTGGTATGTGTTGAATAACTGTCCTGAGATACTACCTTATATCAAGTAAGTGCAGTACTGCAGCTTATACATCGTAATCTACTAAACTTGCAGCACATTCTTATATATTTAGATGTTTGACGCGATCACTATGTTGTGCAGCATGTACAAAGAGGAGTTACTGCCGCAAAATCCAAGAAACATTGACAAACTGGTTATGGCAGGATTTGCGAAATGGTTCAAGAACCATGTAAGCTTTTGAAGTGCACTGTCAGTTTTTTTAATATATTGAGTACATAAGATGATCAGCTTGTCTATTTTCTAACCATAGGTTAAGAAGATGCGGGAGGATGGGCAGGCAGTTGATGATGCCCTTTACTCACTAGCAATGGGTCCTGATACTCGGGTAAGACATTATGAATCTTGCGTTGTTGGAGATGTGCGCTACAACACCCTTGCACGAGACGAAGGCAGGAAGACACAAAACAGTGCCATCATGAGCACGGATACGTATGACAAAGAGACAACTGAAATGTATGCTAACATAACAGACATTGTTCAGTTGCAGTATATCTCCAGTTTCGAGGATCATCGGTGTGTGGTTCTGTTGTGCTGTCGTTGGTATAACCTGTTTTCCAGGATCGCAAAACCCAGAGCTGATGATTATTTCAAATCCATCAATGTCAAGGCGGCGTACCAGACCAACGAGCCTTTTATTTTGGCAAATCAAGCAACACAGATATTTTTCTTGGAAGACACATTTGCACGTAGCGATGACTGGAGAGTATTGCAAAGGTTTGAGCAGAGGAATTCGTTTAATGAAGTTGCACAACAAGATGATGCTTACACTGCTCCTGATGTACAAGATAACACAGATGTTCCTAATATCTTTGAGAACCATCACGTCAATGACGCCGGCGAAAAGATTGCCTGTCGTGCTGTGGACATACAAGAGTTGATCAAGAAGAAGCCAACGTTCGAGGACGTTGAGGACGAAGAAGAAGATGACACCGTGGGGAATTACGATTCAGACTGATACACATGGCGAAGATGTTGACGCTGCTGCTGCGGATGATGATTACATTGCTTTTGTCGTATTTGCCTGTCAGAAGACGTTTTTTATCTACTATGTGAAATTGTGTTTGCTATGACAACTGAAACCTGATGAACATGTTGTTTAGTATTTTGCTGTGAGAACATCACTTGTTATGTATGCTGATTTGTGTTTCCGTTAATAGAAATCATTAGATGTTCACAACACTACGCCCAGCCTGCTACACAGGTTTCATTCATTACTAGTTTCAGCAAAGTGCTCATGTCGTAGCCACTGAATACATCACGAGTGCTACATACACTGCAAATAAAGAGACAATCATCCTACAGAGCACATCGATTTTGCCCATTATCTTCACAAGCTCTTTCATCTCCTCATTGCTGTCAAGGCCGTTCAGCAGCTGTTGCTTGGCCATGATCAGAGGAACTGCGTCTTTAACCTTCTGCTCTGCATCTTCCTCTTCTGCCGTTCCTTCAGTTACTTGTCCAACACCCCAACCTGCTGGTATTGGGATTCCTCGGCTAACCAAATAATCAGCGTAGTTGCATTCCCCCACATCAGCAACTTCCCAGAAATACAAATCACACGAATCTTCCCTTTTCTGCACGAATCAAATTGGAAGATCATCAACCAAACTATTAAAAAAATCAGCAACTGAAAGCAGCAGAACAACACTTAAACATATTATTACCCCATGATTCGGGCATTTGTAGAAGACTCGGCCAGGGTTGCGGATTGTGGTTGAGACGCGACGGATGACTCTGCGTGATTTGCAGCAGTGGCACCACACCAACGGCAGCGGGTTGCGATGAGCAATCGGCTGCGGTGCGCGTGCCGGCGGGGGTGTGATGAGACCCACAGGCGATGGTACGGGTGGCGACTTGGCGCATATCTGGTTGTTGCCTGCTGAAGAGCAGGTGGACGAGCAGCCAGCGGACATGGTTGCTGCGGCCAGAGCTTCTGATGCTAGGCAGAGTAAGTAGAGAAGAGGAGAAGCGAACGTTGGATATGTCAGTTTCATTACTTGCAGAGTAGCATAGCACCATATATAGTCATAGTCTAGGTTTGGATTCGAACCAGCTACAGGAGCACGTCTTTCTTTTTTCTAAAACTCGGCAACGTCTCTTTACTGGTACACTAGCTTGTTCTGTACGCCTTCCCAAGTCTTTGATTTTCTTTCCCTTTTTTGCGAGGAAGGAAGGAGGACAAAATTGAGAGTTCCTCGGACTCGAACCCAAGACCTCTCGGTTGAAAACCAAGGGTGCTAGTCACTTATGTGGCGAACGTTCCCTGTGAGGAGGACGGCAGACGAACGCATTTTCCTCGCAGTTTTCTTCCTATATATAAAAAAGTATGCTACTTGGTGTCCGCTTAGTCAAAAAACGATTGTGCCAACCTTGACCGTTCGATTGACATTCAACGTCTGTCGCGTTTCTTCAGTCTCTTCTTCCTCGAGCCGCCAAAGCCAAACCAGCGCCGGCGGGACCGCCTGCTCCCGCCTCCCACGGCTGGCTGTGATCTTCCCCGGCTCCTGTTCGTTCCCGTCCGAGGCCTCACCATCGTCCTCCGCGCTCGCCGCGGCGCCGCCCTCCGGTGTTGTCAACATGGTCAACCACCGAGAGGAATAAGGAGATGACTGTACATGGTGAGGATGACAGTAGGGACCCAGCAGCGCGCGCAGTAATTTTGTTTTTTCGGGACGGAGAAGGGTATCAACTGGGTTGTGCGGGACCCGTGGCCCGTCTAGCCCAGGCTTTTATTTCATATGTTTAGCACATGACCAGCCCAGTTTGTTTTTTTCCTTTCTGAAAAATGGCTAGCCAGCTATTTTGTTTTTTGCAGAATAACCAACATAGGCCTACTTGCTTTTCTACGCCCTGCTGGGCCGGAAATCTTTCAAGACGAGGAGGGATGCATTTTGCCCAGAAAATGGGCTATAAGTAATAAGAAATGGGCTATAAGTAATAAGAAATGGGCTATAAGTAATAATAAATGGGCTATAAGTAATAATAAATGGGCTGTAAAATGAAAAAAATACAGCAAACAGGCAATTAGTTCCCAAATACTGTTTTCTTTCGGATTTTGATATTTTAAATTTCATTGTTTTTGTGCGGGTAAAATTTCATTGAATTTAAATTAAGGTATATTTAGATTTAAAATTAATTTGAATCCGGCTAGAAATTTCGGGTTGTATGCTGTTTGGGACAGATTTGGAGGCTGACTTGTGGGTCTACTAGGTTGACGTGTACTTTGGCTTTGTCAACTTAGTCCACAAACGATTCTAGCAGCAGTGACCGTTGGATGTTAATCCAACGGCCGTGCTGCTTCTTCAATATCTGATCTTCTTGCTCCAGCCGCCCAAACCAGCTCCGGTGGGACTGCCTGCTCCCGCCTCCCGTGGCCGGCTGTGCTGCCGCACAGGCCGCACCGCCCCACCCTACTTCATTGCTGGCCAGGCCATTCCTCTACTCACCCACACCTCCTGTTATTTTCCGGCGACGGCAGCCGGACCAGTAAACCCTCGTACTCCCCACCGCGTGGGCAACCATTGCCGAGTCTTCCCCGGCTCCGTGTCGTTCCCTTCCTAGGCCTCGCCGTCGTCCACCGCCATGGTGCTCTCGGCGCGGCCTGGTCAACGTGGTCAACGAACGACATCCATCGGCCGTGGACTGTACGCGCAAAATAATGATTCCTCCACCTGACAGCTGGGACCCACCGGAAGGGCCTCTGTATTTCGCGAAAAAAACGTTCCCCCCGCTGACATGTCGGACCCACCAGCTATATCTTCGCACGCAAGGAAGTGCCTCCTTATTACGCACAAAAAAATGAATACCCACCCTGCTAGATGGGACCCACCATAGTGGGAGGATGACTTGTGGGCCAACTAAGTTGACGGGGACGGAGGGCTTTGTCAACTTAGTCAATATGAACGATTCTAGCTCCAGTGACCGTACGATGTCCATCCAACGGCCATAGTGCTTCTTCAACCTCTGGTCTTCTTGCTCCAGCCGCCCAAAGCAGCGCCGGTCGTGCCGCGTGCTCCTGCCTCTCGTGGCCGGCTGTGATGCCGCGGAGGCCTCACCGCCCCCTACTACTCCCACCGCTGGCCCAGGGTATCCCTCTACTCACCCACACCCCCTGTTATTCTGCGGCGACGGCAGCCTCACGCCGCAGCCGAACCAGTGAACCCTCGTACTCCTCTCCGCGCGGGCTACCACTGCTGCGTCTTCCCCGGCTCCGCGTCGTCCCCTTCCTAGGCCTCGCCGTCGTCCAGACCACCGCCCTGGTGCTCTCGGCGCGGCGTGGTCAACGTGGTCAACGACCGACTTCCATCGGAAGAGTACTGTACGTGGAGAGGCTGACAGCTGGGTCCAGGCGGCCGCAAGGAAGTGCCTCCTTATTACGCGCAAAATAATTATTCCTCCACCTGACAGCAGGGACCCACCGGACGGGCCACCTTATTTCGCGAAAAAAACGTTTCCCCCCTGACTGCTGGGACCCACCGGACGGGCCAGCGTATTTCGCGAAAAAAACGTTCCCCGCGCTGTCAGCTCGGACCCACCGGAAGTGCCTCCTTATTACGCACAAAAAAATGAATACTCCCCTTGCTAGCTGGGACCCACCATGGTGGGAGGCTGACTTGTGGGCCTACTAAGTTGACTGGGACGGGGGCCTTTGTCAACTTTAGTCAATATGAACGATTCTAGCTCCAGTGACCGTACGATGTCCATCCAACGGCCGTAGTGCTTCTTCAACCTCTGGTCTTCTTGCTCCAGCCGCCCAAAGCAGCGCCGGTCGTGCCGCATGCTCCTGCCTCCCGTGGCCGGCTGTGCTGCCGCGGAGGCCTCACCGCCCCCTACTATTCCCACCGCTGGCCAGGCCCTGCGGCGACGGCAGCCTCACACCGCAGCCGAACCAGTGAACCCTCGTACTCCTCTCCGCGCGGGCTTCCACTGCCGCGTCTTCCCCGGCTCCCCGTCGTCCCCTTCCTAGGCCTCGCCGTCGTCCACCGCCCTGGTGCTCTCGGCGCAGCGTGGTCAACGTGGTCAAGGAACGACTTCCATCGGACGTGGACTGTACGTGGAGAGGCTGACAGCTGGGTCCACGGCCGCAGCAAGGAAGTGCCTCCTTATTACGCGGAAAATAATGATTCCTCCACCTGATAGCTGGGACCCACCAGACAGGCCACTATATTTCGCGAAAAAACGTTTCCCCCTGACCGCTGACCGCTGGGACCCACCAGCGACACCTTCGCACGCAAGGAAGTGCGTCCAGGCAAAAAAAAAGATTCGCCCCCCTGACTGCTGGGACCCACCGGCTACATCTTCGCACGCAAGGAAGTGCGTCCGGGCAAAAAAAACCAAAACGATTCGCCCCCCTGACTGCTGGGACCCACCAGCTACATCTTCGCACGCAAGGAAGTGCCTGACAGTCGGGACCCACCTGGTCGAAGCGTACGTAGCGTTGTCATTCTGGTCGCGAACATGTACGTACATATATACTGGTGGATGTAGAGGCGCGCACGTGTCGTAGTAGAGGCGCGCACGTAGCATGTACACGTACGTACAGCGGCGAGGGTGCAAGAAAGAAAATACGGCCACGTACGTACATACGGGCAGGGTCTCTAACGCCTATCGCGCATACGTACATGGCTGGGTCGGAACGGAGAAACAGCGTCGTCGTCGTGTTCATGGGGAGCCAACCGGCTGGGTCGGAACGGAATGCGTGGTCGTGTTCATCGGGAGGGCTTGGACGGAACAGGCGATGGAAACGAGGCCTGGCGTACCGCACAACGAGGAAACGGCCTTGTGTTCGACCGGCCACGTTCGAAACGGGGTCCTGTTGATCGGGAGGGGCCTGGCGTACCGCAAAACGGAGGAAACGGACCTCCTACGGTCGAAACGGGGGTCCTGTTGATCGGGAGGGGTGTGGCGTACCGCAAAACGGAGGAAACGGACCTCCTATGGTCGAAACGGGGTCCTGTTGATCGGGAGGGGTGTGGCGTACCGCCAAAACGGACGAAACGGACCTCCTACGGTCGAAACGGGGGTCCTGTTGGGAGGGGTGTGGCGTACCGCAAAAACGGATGAAACGGACCTCCTACGGTCGAAACGGGGGTCCTGTTCATCGGGAGGGTGTGGCGTACCGCAAAACGGGACTCCACGGATACTGTTCATCTCCACCGTCGACCTCCTCCAGCCTCCACGGGCTACCGTCGACCTCCTCCAGGCCTCCACGGGCTCCTGTTCATCCAGCCTTCCACCGTGCGCTACTCCACCGGCTACTGTTCACCACCCCTCCACGGGCACCCCTCCACCGTCTACTGTTCATCCACCCTCCACACCACGGGTCCTGTTCAACCACCCTCCACGGCCACCCCTCCACCGTCTACTGTTCATCCAGCCCTCCACACCACGGGTTCCTGTTCATCCAGAGGCAACGCCACCACTGACTGTTCATCCACCCCCCACCTGCAACACTCACTGTTCATCCAGAGGCAGCATCGATCGGCTTCAGTTAGCAGCAGTAGCGAAGGAATCGCTCCATCGGGTTCAGTTAACAGCCATCGATCGATCGCTTGGGTTCAGTAACGCGTAGCCTGCAATGCAATCGCTCGGGTTCAGTTAGAGCCCAACACCTCGCTCGGCTTCAGTTAGAGCAAACGCCTCGCACACACGCGCGTACGTACGAGAGAAACGCGCATCGCTCCGCCCCCGACCTCCCACCGTAACTGGCAACTCCCCGAAATTTTCCTCCCCCTCGCTTCTACCACGGTTTTTTCCGTCATGGACGGCCCAAAGAATGTCATGCAGCTGCGTCTCCAGCCCACACAGGATGAAAAGCCCATTTTCTGTCATGATTTTTTGTCATAGAAGTAGGAGCCCACCACATCTATGATGATACCGGGTTTTGTCACAATTATCATCATATAAGTGTCATATGTATGACAGAAAAAATTTCGTTCGGCCCAAAATGTCACGGATGTGTCTTTTTTTGTAGTGCTAGACCTTCTAAAAAGAAGAAAAAGAAAAATGATAGGACTTTGCATGCTTCTAGTGAACCTGTTGTAGACACACCTGAGAATCCCAATGATATTTCTATTTCTAATGCTGAAACACAATCAGGTGATGAACATGAACCTAGTGATAATGTTAATGATAATGTTCATGTTGATGCTTAACCTAGCAATAATAATGATGTAGAGATTGAACCTGTGGTTGATCTTGATAACCCACAATCAAAGAATCAACGTTATGATAAGAGAGACTCTATTGCTAGGAAGCACGGTAAAGAAAGAGAACCATGGGTTCAGAAACCCATGCCTTTTCCTCCCAAACCATCCAAGACAAAGGATGATGAGGATATTGAGCGCTTCGCTGAAATGATTAGACCTATCTTCTTACGTATGCGCTTAACTGATATGCTTAAAGTAAATCCTTATGCTAAATATATGAAGGATATCATTACAAATAAAAGAAAGATACCGGAAGCCAAAATTTCCACCATGCTTGCTAATTATACTTTCAAGGGTGGAATACCAAAGAAACTTGGAGATCCAGGAGTACCAACTATACCATGCTCCATTAAAAGAAACTATGTTAAAACTGTTATATGTGATCTTGGAGCCGGTGTTAGTGTTATTCCTCTCTCTTTATATCATAGACTTGAATTGAATAAGTTGACACCTACTGAAATATCTTTGCAAATGGCCGATAAATCAACTGCTATACCTGTCGGTATTTGTGAGGTAGTGCCTGTTGTGGTTGCAAATGTCACTATCTTAACGGACTTTGTTATTCTTGATATTCCCGAGGACGATAGTATGTCGATTATCCTTGGTAGACCCTTTTTGAATACTGCAGGGCTGTTATTGATTGCAACAAAGGCAGTGTCACTTTTCATGTTAATGGTAATGATCATACGGTACACTTTCCGAGGAAACAACCTCAAGTTCATAGCATCAATTCTATTGGAAAAATTCCAACTATCATTATTGGAGGTTTTGAATTTCCTCTTCCTACTGTCAAGAAAAAGTATGATATTCTTATTGTTGGGGATGTTCATATCCCCGTTGAGGTAACCTAGTGTTATTCGAAATTTCTCTGGTTCCATGTTATTCAGAATGAGTTCGTTAACAAGACTTGATCAACCTTGTTAGTGGATTCCTTTTGATGATCATGAGATGATGAAACTAGAAGGCACAACCCTCTGTACTCTCTTTTTACTTTCTATTATTTAGAATAAATAAAGCAAAAATAGTATTATTTGGTTGTTTTCTGATTTATCCTTGCAATAAAAAAAATCCTGAAAATAGAAGTGCTCCAAATGCCCTGCAAATTTAGTATGATTTTTTATGGAATATTTAAGGATTTTAGGCAGTAAGAACACAGCAGGGGGGCAAGCACCTGGCCACGAGGGTCCAGGGCATGCCCACTCCTCCTGGGCGCGCCCCCTGCCTCGTGGGCCCACGGTGGCCCCCTCCACTTATTTCTGCACCCACACACTCCATCTTCCTCCCAAAAAATCCCCATCCAGCTCAAGCACGAGTTCTAGCTCATTTCGCTGCAATTTTCGATCTCCTTGCTCAAAGCTCCATTCATAAAACTGCTTTGGCAGATTGTTGCTTGGTATGTGACTCCTCCATTGGTCCAATTAGTTTTTATTCTAGTGCTTTATTCATTGCAAATTTTTGCTGCATAGGTGACCCTGTTCTTGAGCTTGCACGTCAAATTTATGAGGTCCTAAGTAATCCTAATGCATGATATAGGCTCTAGGCACTTGCGGGAGTAGTTGCTACAATCTGGTTTAGTTTGATTCACTTTTATTTCGAAGTTACTAAAAATTTCAGAAATTTTCAGAAAATGATGAGGAGATTATTGAGGGGCTCTTCTAGTCAAAGCTCCAAGGATAAACAAGCTAAGGAGAAAGAAAGGGCCAAGTATAATCTTCCTCGCATAGCGGAAGTAAGGCCTTCTGAGTGGCCTTGTGATAATTTCTTGAGAGCAGCCGGGCTTTATGAAGACTTTTATTCTTTGGCTGAAAATGCGGGCCTCACCGACTTCCTCCACGACCGGATCGAACAGTATCTCTTACCAATACTTTCGTGCAAAACTTTTATTATTATCCTAAGAATTCACCTACTTCAGTATCTTTTCATTTATATGATGAGGCTAAGAAAATGTCATTACGTAATTTTTGCGAGGCTTGTAGAATACCCTTTGAGGGTAGCTTAGATGAACCACATCGTAAAGATGTGGATGGTTTTATTGACACTATTACTGTAGGGGAATCGAGGAAGGGTTCCGATGCGAGAATCACTAGCATACACTTTCCTGTTTTATGCTACTTTGCCATATTTGCTAGTCGATGCTTAATTGTTCGTGGAAATAGTGGAAACTTCAGTGTTCCTGATATTATTATTCTGCTCCATGCCTTATTCGGTGATAACACTTTTAGTATGGGTGCCGTTATTGCTAAACGATTAAGCCTAAACCGTACAAAGGCCCCATCTTTGGAGGTATCTATGCTACACGCCTTGCTAAACATTTCGAGATACTTATTAGGCATGATGAGAAAGAGGAGACACTGCTGCCTCTTACCTTTTTAGATTACAGGAGCATGGTAGCACATGAGTTTATTGTTGACAATGATAAGATGCTTTCTGTATAACCTGAGATTTAATAAGAAACACAATGAGATTATTACCCTGCCTGCACCTTCTTTGTTTGATTTAGCTGCAGGTCATTACCTTGTCTTGCCGAAGGCTGTGTACATGCATCGAGGCCAGACATCCGCTCCAGAGCCTAAGCCGGAACCTCCACTGGACCCTTATCGTCCATCCTGTTATCAGTGGGATCCAGAGGAGATCGCCAGCTAGTGGTATCCAGATGACACTCCTCAATACACTGGGGAGAGTAGCCGTGATCCTTGGCAATAGACCAACTTAGGCCAAAAGCCTAAGCTTGGGGGAGTACGTATTTCTCACCGACTTTACATTCATGTTCACACATTATTCTAGTTGTCGGTGCTCATACTCTTTCATTGTATTATCCATGCTAGTTTAATTTCTTTTTCTAGTTTTCTTCTTGTGTGTTTGATAAACCTTAAGAAAAACAAAAAAATTAGTTAGTTTAATTTCCATGCTTGTAGTAATAATTAAAATGAAAACCCAAAAATATTTCCCGTTCATCTTTTTACTTGTTGGGAGCTTTCCCTTGTAAATAGTTTTATTTCTTTTCTTTCCTTTGGGGGTCAAGAGTTGAAGACCATAATGAAAATGTTTAGTGGCTCTCATATGCATGATTCTTGATTTAACTTAGAGCCCATATTACTTTGTCTTCTCCCTTGAATTGAATGCTTGCAGATTTCAGCTTAGTCCAATACACGTACACTATTATTATTATACACACCGTTCGGTCGTGCAAGTGAAAGGCAATAATGACGATATATGATGGACTAATTGAGATGAGAGAAGCTGGTATGAACTCGACCTCTCTTGATTTTGTAAATATGATGAGTTCATCGTTCCTGATTCAGCCTATTATGAATAAACATGTTTGCAATGACAATTAGAGATTATAGTTGTTTATGCCATGCTTAATTAGCTAGGAGCTTATAATGGTTTACCTTGCGTGCCAACATGCTATTAAAATGGTTGTGATGTGGTATGATAGGGTGGTATCCTCCTTTAAATGAATTGAGTGAATCGACTTGGCACATGTTCACGCATGTAGTTGAAACAAATCAACATAGCCTTCACGATATTTATGTTCATGGTGGATTATATCCTACTCATGCTTGCACTCAGTGTTGATTAATTTCAATGCATGTTCATGACTGTTGTCGCTCTCTCAGTTGGTCGCTTCCCATTCTTTTGCTAGCCTTTACCTGTACTAAGCGGGAATACTGCTTGTGCATCCAAACTCCATAAACCCCAAAGTTATTCCATATGAGTCCACCATACCTTCCTATATGCGGTATCTACCTGTCATTCCAAGTAAATTTGTATGTGCCAAACTCCAAACCTTCAAATGAAATCCTGTTTTGTATGCTCGAGCAACTCATGTTTCAACTAGGGTTGTATGTATCTTCCATGCTAGGTCGGTTATTCTCAAGGGGAGTGGACTCCGCTCCTCATTCACGAGAAAATGGCTGGTAACCGGGATGCCCAGTCCCATGATCAAAAAGATCAAAGCAAATCGAAATATTTAAAAAAAACTCCCCCAGGGCTGTTGCTAGTTGGAGGCACTCGTTGTTTCGAGCAAGCCATGGATTGATGCTTGTTGGTGGTGGGGGAGTATAAACTTTTACCATTCTGTTTGGGAACCGCCTATAATGTATGTAGCATGGAAGATATCGAAATCTCATAGATGTTGCATTGACAGTGAAAGTATACCGCTCAAAATGTTATTCATCTCCATTTTAAAATCGAGTTCTGGCACCTCTACAAATCCCTACTTCCCTCTGCGAAGGGCCTATCTATTTACTTTTATGTTGAGTCATCACCTTCTTATTAAAAAGCACGCGCTGGAGAGCACACTGTCATTTGCATGCATTACTATTAGTTTATATTGGGTATGACTTGACTGGATCTCTTTTACCACGAATTACAATGTTTAGTCAGTCCTTGATCTTTAAAGGTGCTCAGCATTTATGTTTTGCGGTCTCAGAAAGGGCTAGCAAGATACCATCTTGTTATGTCATATTATGATTGTTTTGAGAAAGTGTTGTCATCCGAGATTTATTATTATTGCCCACTAGCTGATTATGCCATTGATATGAGTAAATATGAGACCTAAGTGTTATTGTGAATATGGTTAGTTGATAATCTTTGCTGAAAACTTGAATGTTGGCTTTACATATTTACAACAACAAGAGCAAACAGAGTTTGTAAAAGTTTTTATTTATCACTTTTAGTTTATCAACTGAACCGCTTGAGGACAAGCAAAGGTTTAAGCTTGGGGGAGTTGATACGTCTCCAATGTATCTACTTTTCCAAACACTCTTGCCCTTGTTTTGGACTCTGACTTGCATGATTTGAATGAAACTAACCCGGACTGACGATGTTTTCAGCAGAACTGCCATTGTGTTTGAGGGAGTCCTGGATTAGGGGGTGTCCGGATAGCCGGACTACCATCATCAGCCGAACTATCATCGGCCGGACTATCATCATCGACCGGACTCCAAGACTATGAAGGTACAAGATTGAAGACTTCGTCCCGTGTCCGGATGGGACTTTCCTTGGCGTGGAAGGCAAGCTTGGCAATACGGATATGTAGATCTCCTACCATTGTAACCGACTCTATGTAACCCTAGCCCTCTCCGGTGTCTATATAAACCGGATGGCTCTAGTCCGTAGGACAAGAATAATCATTACAATCATACCATAGGCTAGCTTCTAGGGTTTAGCCTCCTTGATCTCGTGGTAGATCCACTCTTGTAAACATCTACAATATCAATATCAATCAAGCAGGACATAGGGTTTTACCTCCATCAAGAGGGCCCGAACCTGGGTAAAATATCGTGTCCCTTGTCTCCTGTTACCATCCACCTAGACGCACAGTTTGGGACCCCCTACCCGAGATCCGCCGGTTTTGACACCGACATTGGTGCTTTCATTGAGAGTTCCTCTGTGTCGTCACCGATAGGCTTGATGGCCTCTTCAATCGACAACGACGCAGTCCTGGGTGAGACTTTTCTCCCCGGACAGATCTTCGTATTCGGCGGCTTCGCACTGCGGGCCAACTTACTTGGCCATCTGGAGCAGATCGAAAGCTACGCCCCCGGCCGTCAGGTCAGGTTTGGAAGCCTAAACTTCACGGCCGATATCCGCGGGGACTTGATCTTCGATGGATCTGAGCCACAGCCGAGCGTGTCGCGCTGTCACGATGGGCACGACCTAACTCTGCCGCCGGACAGCACCTTGGAGGCCGCACATGAATCCGCTCCGACCCATAATCCAGAGCCGATCGCTCAGATCGAGGACGGATGGCTGGACACCGCCTTGGGAGCTGAAACTTCTACGGCGATGGAGCCGAACACTTACCTTGTCCCGCATGAAGCTCATGACTCCGAGGTGCAGGACTCTCTGCCGGACTCCGAACCTCCTGCGCCCCTGCCGGTCGAATCCGACTGGGCGCCAATCATGGAATTCACCGCTGCGGACATCTTTCAGCACTCACCCTTCGGCGATATCTTAAATTCGCTGAAGCATCTCTCGCTATCCGGAGAGCCCTGGCCGAACTACGGCCAGGATGGTTGGGACGCGGACGACGAAGAAATTCAGAGCCCACCCACCACCCACTTCGTAGCCACCGTCGACGACCTAACCGACGTACTCGACTACGACTCCGAAGACATCGACGGTATGGACGACAATGCTGGAGAATATGAAGAACCAGTGCCTATAGGGCACTAGAAGACCACCTCGTCATACGACATATATATGGTGGACACCCCAAAAGATGGGGACGGTGAAGAAGCAACGGAGGCCGATTCCTTAAAGAAACAGCCCAAGCGCCGACATCAGCGGCGCCGCTCTAAATCCCGCCACAGCAAGAATAGAGATTCCGGCACAGGAGATAATAATACACCAGAAAGTGCCGAAGACAATCCCCTCCAGCACGATCCAGCGCAGGAGGAGGCAGAAGCAAGCCCTCACGAGAGGGTGGCAGACGAAGAGGTCGAGGATGATAATTACTTACCTCCCTCCGGAGATGAGGCAAGCCTCGACGACGACGAATTCGTCGTGCCTGAGGATCCCGTCGAACAAGAGCGTTTCAGACGCAGGCTAATGGCCATGGCAAACAACCTAAAGAAAAAGCAGCAACAGCTTCAAGCTGATCAAGACCTACTGGCCGACAGATGGACCAAGGTCCTCGTGGCCGAAGAGTATGAACTCAAACGCCCCTCCAAAATTTACCCAAAACGCAAGTTGCTTCCCCGACTAGAGGAGGAAGCGTACAAACCTGCATCACCAGCGCACAATATGGCAGACCGACCACCTCGTGGCCGCGACAGAGAGGCATGCAAGCCCTCCACCAAAACCGTACCCCGGCATCGCTCAAAAAGCATGAAGCCACGGGGGAACGCGCCGGACTTGCGGGATATATTGGAGGACAAGGCAAGACAATCCAGATCTATCTATGGATCACGTGGGCGCCCCAAGACCCACGACGAATACCGTCGCGCCGGATACAACTACTCCGGCCGGGCCAAACACAGCAGACAACGCTCTCTCGAGCTACGTCGCGATATTGCTCAATACAGAGGCGCCGCACACCCACTATGCTTCACTGACTAAGTAATGGACCATCAAATCCCTGAAGGGTTTAAACCCGTTAATATCGAATCCTACGATGGCACAACAGACCCCGCGGTTTGGATTGAGGATTATCTCCTCCATATACATATGGCCCGCGGCGACGATCTTCACGCCATCAAATATCTCCCGCTCAAGCTTAAAGGACCAGCTCGGCATTGGCTTAACAGCCTGCCCGCAGAGTCAATTGGATGCTGGGAAGACCTGGAAGCCGCATTCCTCGACAACTTCCAGGGCACGTATGTGCGACCACCGGACGCAGATGACCTAAGCCATATAATCCAGCAGCCAGACGAATCGGCCAGGCAATTCTGGACACGGTTCTTAACAAAGAAAAATCAAATCGTTGACTGTCCGGATGCAGAGGCCCTCGCGGCCTTCAAACATAACATCCGCGACGAGTGGCTGGCCCGGCACCTAGGACAGGAAAAGCCGAAATCCATGGCAGCCCTCACGTCACTCATGACCAGCTTCTGTGCGGGAGAGGATAGCTGGCTAGCTCGCAGCAACAACCTCAGCAAAAACGCTGACAGTCCGGATACCAAGGACCGCAATGGCAGGTTGCTTCGAAACAAAAACAAACGCCGCATTAATGGCGACAGCAATGAGGATACGGCAGTCAACGCCGGATTCCGAGGCTCCAAGCCCGGTCAACGGAAGAAGCCATTCAAAAGAACCACTCCGGGCCCGTCCAATTTGGACCGAATACTCGACCGCTCCTGTCAAATACATGGAACCCCCGAAAAGGCAGCTAACCACACCAACAGAGATTGTTGGGTATTCAAGCAGGCAGGCAAATTAATCACCGAAAACAATGACAAGGGGCTACACAGCGATGACGAGGAAGAGACCCGGCCGCCGAACAACAGAGGACAAAAGGGATTCCCCCCCTAAGTTCGGACGGTAAACATGATAGACGCAACGCATATACCCAAGAGGGAGCGGAAGCGTGCACTAAGGGACGTATACGCGATGGAGCCAGTCGCCCCAAAATTCAACCCATGGTCCTCTTGTTCGATCACTTTCGATCGAAGAGACCATCCGACCAGTATCTGCCATGGCGGATTCGCCGCATTGGTTTTAGACCCAATCGTCGATGGATTTCACCTCACAAGAGTCCTAATGGACGGCGGCAGTAGCCTGAACCTGCTTTATCAGGATACAGTGCGCAAGATGGGCATAGACCCTTCAAGGATTAAACCTACAAAGACAACCTTCAAAGGCGTCATACCAGGTGTCGAGGCCAGTTGTACAGGCTCAGTTACACTGGAAGTGGTCTTCGGATCCCCGGATAATTTCCGAAGCGAGGAGTTAATCTTTGACATAGTCCCGTTCCGCAGTGGCTATCACGCTCTGCTCGGACGAACCGCGTTCGCAAAATTCAACGCGGTGCCGCATTATGCATACCTTAAGCTCAAGATGCCAGGACCTCGTGGAGTCATAATGGTCAATGGAAATACGGAACGCTCCCTCCGAACGGAGGAACATACAGCGGCTCTCATGGCAGAAGTACAGAGTAGCCTTTTAAGGCAATTTTCGAGTCCGGCCGCTAAACGACTGGACATGGCCAAACGCGCCCGGAGCAACATCAACCAAGACCACCTGGCACGTACCGAGCACGCTTAGCAATGCGGCCCCAACCCCAGCCCTCGCACAATCGTAAGACAAACTCTCCGCGTACATAATTACGCCCTGGAGATACCGTGGGCATAGGGGGAGAGGCACAACCACAACAGACCCAGAGTGCGGTTCGACCACACCAGGGGCTCCCAAGTGTGTCGCTCTTTTTATCTCTTATTTCTCTCTTTTTTATACAGAACTCTGTCCGGCAGCGAACCTGCCGAACTCATGATGCAACAGCCAGGGAGGGACAAAGGCCGCGACGAACACTCAGGTGGTCTCCATTATGAGCATTAAATTTGTTAAATACACCATTCCGTGGCCTACCCCTGGAGGGAGACGCCTTTAAATCGTCCAATCACTTGCTTTCCGCACTATTTGTATCATTCCGCACTCATAGCAGCTCTTCTCGAATAAAATGCAGCACTTTTTGCCCATAATTGCATTACCTTATATATATATATGTTCATTTACGACATGTTGCATCCATACATTTTGGTACGGCCAAATACACCAGGGGCTTATGTTCCCCGCATTATGGTGTGATAAAGTCCGAACACTTTCACAAGTGCGGCACCCCGAACTTATAACATTATATGAATCGGCTCCGAATCATGTCTTGGGTCAATAGTTGGGTTTGCCCGGCTCCCATGTTTGGCACCTTACGTTCCGTTCTATCGGCTAAGGTAGCACTGGGAGAACCACTGCGATTGCGCCCCGGTTGAGCCGGGTTAACGCCTCAGTGGAGAAAGCTAAAACTGACCGTCATGATAAGGCGAGAGACTGGTCGCTGTTCGAGAGGTCCTTTCGGGTCCTTAAAGACCTACGCCGCTTCGAGCGAAGTTCCGGATAATGTCTGACGAAGGCGTGGATAGCGCCCCGAATTCGGTCTTCCGAATACTAGGGGCTTCGCCGAAATTTAAAATTATAGAATTCTATGGCTAAGTGAGAGTGTTCAAGCACTATAAGTCCGGTTGCCTTGTTCGTTGTGTTGAGCGCCTCCCTAGATGGACCCAAAAATGGGAACAAGAGCGCTCAAGTTTATCCCGAACACCCCAGCACTCGTGGCATGGGGGCTGAAGCCGACGACTTGCCATCTCTCAGATTTAATAAACGGCCGCACAGAAGGTAATATTTTAAATTAACAAGCGTTGCTTAGCGCATATGAACAAAGTTTTCAGCGCACAGGATAACACATTGCGAATTTACTCAATAATTACATCCCTGGGGCACTCATCCGCAATTTTGCGGGCACCCTTCAGGACAGTCTGATAGTACATCTCGGGCGTACGATATTGCTTGCCCGCTGGTGGCGCGTCAGTGATTAGCTTCTCCGCATCCAGCTTGCCCCAATGCACCTTTGCGCGGGCAAAGGCCCGACGAGCACCTTCAATACAGGCGGAGCGTTTGATAACCTCCACCCAGGGGCACGCATCCACCAACTGTCGCACGAGACCGAAGTAGCTCCCAGGCATGGCCTCTCCAGGCCACAGCCGGACTATGAGGCCCTTCATGGCCTGCTTGGCCACCTTGTGGAGCTCGACCAGCTGCTTCAGCTGGTCGCTAGGGGGCACCGGATGGCCGGCCTCAGCATACTGAGACCAGAAGACCTTCTCCGTTGAGCTCCCCTCCTCGGCTCGGTAGAATGCGGCGGCATCAGACACGCTACGAGGCAGATCTGCAAACGCCCCTGGAGAGCTCCGAACTCGGGTAAGTAACACGTAATTTACATTCACATGCTTGCTTTGCATGAAAAATGCCTTACCCGCCACTATCTTCCTCACCAACTCAATCTCCTGAAGAGACTTATGGGCATCGGCCTTGGCAGTCTTGGCACTTTCGAGAGCCGAGGCAAGCTCGGACTCTCGAGTCTTTGAGTCACGCTCCAAACTCTCATGCTTTTCCATGAGAGCCTGGAGCTCTTGCTGAACCACTGCCACCCGCGCCTCCTGCTTTTCTCGCTCTGCCCGTTCCGCGGCCGCATTGCATTCGGCCGCAGACACGGCCTCCTTCAGGGTCGTCATCTCGTTCGTGGCCCCTGCAGTACCCATGTTATCCTTGTTATTTTTTGTTGCAACCTAAATCCTTTTCTGTAAGGTACAAGATCAAAGTGGTGTTACTCACCTTCTTTGTCCTGGAGCTGCTTCTTCGCGCGGCCGAGCTCTTGCTCGGACCGCTCGAGCTCCTGCTTCAAAGCACCGACCTCCGCAGTCAGTGCGGCAGAGGTCAGCAGCGCAGCCTGCAACCCATATTGACATAATTTTTTTTAGCAACCCTGCGTATATCTTCTTTTTTTTCAGATCCTCAGTCCGGCTTTTCTTTTCGAACACCGAACCGAGCATCAGGGGCTACTGTCTATGCGGTATTACATTGCATATTTTTAACTTCTTACCTCAAAGCCTGATAGAAGGCTACTGCAGGCTTCGGTCAGCCCGCTCTTGGCGAGCTGTACCTTTTGAATCACAGCACTCATAATAGTGTGGTGTTCTTCCTCGATGGAAGCGCTCTGGAGCGCCTCCAACAAATTGTCCGGCGCCTCCGGTTGGACGGAAGCCGCCGGCGTCAAATTCTTGCCCTTCGTGCGAAGGGGCCGCCGGCCGGACTCCGGAACCACTGCGGGTTCTGATGTGGAGTCCGGCGCAAAGTCCAAGAGGCTGCCTTGCGGCGCCTCCGGAGCCTCCCCCTGATGGGTCCCTTCTTGGGATCCCGCCTCGGAGTCCTCGGTGTCGCGAGGGGTGGAGGCAGTCGGGATGGAATCTACATCCGACGGAGCCAACGACCCGCTCGATGAAGCGGGGAGATCATCATTGGCCGGACTATAGGCAGCATGCGGCATCAGAATGACACTATGTGACACAGAAAAAGAAATTATAAATCATTCAGGAATCCGGATACTTACGATCTTGCCGGAGGCCTGGCCCTTGAAGGCCATTCTTCCTCACCAACGTTGATGTTGGCGGAGCTGTCCGGGGGAATAGTCCTTCCCCTCTTGGACCCTTCGGCCTCCCCTGTTGGGGAAGCCTTCCTCTTCCTCTCTCCCTCCTCTGGGAGAGGGTCCTCTTTCTCCTCCTCGTTTTCGGGGGAGGAGTCCGCCCCGGAGTCGTCGGACACCTGAAAGCGGGAACTCTTTCGAGCACCCGTGGCCTCCTTCTTGGCCTTCTTCTCCGGCACCACGTGCGGTGCCGGAACCAGCAGCCTCGCTAGACGGGCGTCTACTGGGTTTTCTGGCATGGGAGTCGTGCAGATAATCTGCTCCGCCTTCCTCATCCAGTCCTGTCAAAGGAAAAGGGGAAATTAAAACCCGCATAGAGTCAAACTATGAAAAGCAAGTGTCCCGTAAAGGGGTAGAATCACTTACCTTGTCGGCTTGGCGCTGCGAGCGAAATCCGCGATCTTCAATCGCGGATGCGGGGGCTTCGGCGCCCTTAAACAGCACCCTCCAGGCACCTTCGTACGTCGTGTTGAAGAGCCCGCTCAGTGCCTGGTGCTGTTCCGGATTGAACTCCCACAGTTTGAATGCCCGCTCTTGGCAAGGGAGAATCCGGCGGACGAGCATGACTTGGACCACGTTAACCAGCCTGAGCTTCTTCACCAGCTTCTGGATACAGGCTTGGAGTACCGTCAGCTCCTCCGAACTACCCCACAGCAAGTCCTTCTCTTTCCAGGAGGTGAGCTGCGTGGAGATACCAGATCTGAACTCGGGGGCCACCGCCCACTTAGGGTCACGCGGCTTGGTGATATAGAACCACCCGATTGCCACCCCTTGACGGATTCCACGAAGGCCCTCTCGAACCAAAGGACGTTGGGCATCTTGCCCAACATGGCGCCTCCGCACTCCGCTTGAGTGCCCTTCACTACCTTCGGCTTGACATTGAAGGTCTTGAGCCACAAGCCGAAGTGGGGCTGGATGCAGAGGAAGGCCTCGCACACGACGATAAACGCCGAGATGTTGAGGATGAAGTTCGGCGCCAGATCATGGAAATCCAGGCCATAGTAGAACATGAGCCCCCGGACAAAGGGGTGAAGTGGAAAACCCAGTCCGCGGAGGAAGTGGGGAATAAAAACGACCCTCTCATGGGGCCTGGGGGTGGGGATGAGCTGCCCCTCGTCGGGCAGCCGGTGCGCGATGTCGCCGGACAGGTAGCCGGCGTTGTGCAGTCTTTCGATGTGCTCCTCCGTAACGGAGGAGGTCATCCACTTGCCTCCCGCTCCGGACATAACTGGGGAAGGTTGAGACGAGATGTGTGGGCTCGGGCGCTGGAGCTCGAGTGCACGGAGATGGATAAGCAAAGGAGGAAGAAGGCGTAGGTGAAAAGGTGAATCCTTATCCCTTATATGGGCGGGTGAAGTCTACACGTCCCCCACCGGCCTGGTAAAACTCGCTTATCCCCCAAGCGTCACCATCAATGGCGCGGTTGGGTTACCCACGTCCGTATTGATGAGAATCCCGGATTAAGGGGGAACACGATCTCTGCTTCGACAAGACGTGCCAAGGAAACCGCTTCGCTAAATGCACTGAGGTGGTAAAGTAAAAACGATTCAAGTAATGGCTTGGTAGTGGCATGACGTCATGCAGCAAAAAACGTCAGCAGATCAAACTTGTGTATATATTATTCTCTCTACGGTGGAATGTGTAATTTATTTTGCAGAGCCGGACACTATCCTGGTGTTCACAATCTTCTATCATTCGGAGGAGGAACCCGCCTTGCAATGCCAAGCAATATACGCACCGGACTTATCGTCATTGAAGCCTGGTTCAGGGGCTACTGAGGGAGTCCTGGATTAGGGGGTGTCCGGATAGCCGGACTACCATCATCAGCCGAACTATCATCGGCCGGACTATCATCATCGACCGGACTCCAAGACTATGAAGATACAAGATTGAAGACTTCGTCCCGTGTCCGGATGGGACTTTCCTTGGCGTGGAAGGCAAGCTTGGCGATACGGATATGTAGATCTCCTACCATTGTAACCGACTCTATGTAACCCTAGCCCTCTCCAGTGTCTATATAAACCGGATGGCTCTAGTCCGTAGGACAAGAACAATCATTACAATCATACCATAGGCTAGCTTCTAGGGTTTAGCCTCCTTGATCTCGTGGTAGATCCACTCTTGTAAACATCTACAATATCAATATCAATCAAGCAGGACGTAGGGTTTTACCTCCATCAAGAGGGCCCGAACCTGGGTAAAACATCGTGTCCCTTGTCTCCTGTTACCATCTACCTAGACGCACAGTTCGGGACCCCCTACCCGAGATCCGCCGGTTTTGACACCGACAGTGTTGTTTATTGTGCAGAAAACAAAAGTTCTCGGAATGACCTGAAAATCCACGGAGATAACTTTTAGGAAAATATAAAAAATACTGGCAAAAGAAGCAAGGCCAGGGGGCCCACACCCTGTCCACGAGGGTGGGGGGTGCACCCCCTCCCCCTGGGCGCGCCGCTCTATCTGATGGGCCCCCTGCTGCTCCACCGACCTCAACTCCAACTCCATATATTTTGTTTCGGGAAAAAAATCAGAGAGAAAGTTTCATCGCGTTTTACGACATGGAGCCGCCACCAAGCCCTAATCTTTCTCGGGAAGGCTGATCTGGAGTCCGTTCAGGGCTCCGGAGAGGGGGATTCGTCGCTGTTGTCATCATCGACCATCCTCCATCACCAATTTCAGGATGCTCACCGCCGTGCGTGAGTAATTCCATCGTAGGCTTGTTGGACGGTGATGGGTTGGATGAGATTGACCATGTAATCAAGTTAGTTTTGTTAGGGTTTGATCCCTAGTATCCACTATGTTCTGATATTAATGTTGCTATGACTTTGCAATGCTTAATGCTTGTCACTAGGGCCCGAGTGCCATGTTTCCTATCTTGCAAGTCTATAGTCACCTATTATGTGTTATGATCCGACAACCCCGAAGTGACAATAATCGGGATACTTCTCGATGATGACCGTAGTTTGAGTAGTTCATGTATTCACTATGTGCTAATGCTTTGGTCCGGTACTCTATTAAAAGGAGGCCTTAATATCCCTTAGTTTCCACTAGGACCCCGTTGCCACGGGAGGGTAGGACAAAAGATGTCATGCAAGTTCTTTTCCATAAGCACGTATGACTATATTCGGAATACATGCCTACATTAAATTGATGAATTGGAGCTAGTTCTGTGTCACCCTATGTTATAACTATTACATGAGGAATCGCATCTGACATAATTATCCATCACTGATCCAATGCCTACGAGCTTTTCACATAATGTGCTTTGCTTATTTACTTTTCCGTTGCTGCTGTTACAATCACTATAAAACTTACTTTTATCACTGTTACCATTACTATGATACTACTTTGCTACTAAATACTTTGCTGCAGATACTAAGTTATCCAGGTGTCGTTGAATTGACAACTCAACTACTAATACTTGAGAATATTCTTTGGCTCCCCTTGTGTCGAAATAGTAAATTTGGGTTGAATACTCTACCCTCGAAAACTATTGCGATCCCCTGTACTTGTGGGTTATCACTTTGCTTATTTACTTTACCGTTGCCACTGTTACAATTACTAGAAAACTGCTACTGTTACTTTTACCACTATTACCGTTGCTTCCATACTACTTTGCTACTAAATACTTTGCTGCAGATACTAAGTTATCCAGGTGTGGTTGAATTGACAACTCAACTACTAATACTTGATAATATTCTTTGGCTCCCCTTGTGTCGAATCAATAAATTTGGGTTGAATACTCTACCCTTGAAAACTGTTGCGATCCCCTATACTTGTGGGTTATCAAGACTATTTTCTGGCACCGTTTCTGGGGAGCATAGCTCTATTCTTTGAGTCACTTGGGATTTATATCTGCTGATCACTATGAGGAACTTGAAAGATGAAAGAACTAAGATTTATCCCTCAACTACGAGGGGAGGTAAGGAACTGCCATCTAGCTCTGCACTAGATTCTCCTTCTGCTATGAGTAAGCTTGCGACACCTAAACCTGCTTCTATTATTAATTCTCATATGTGGCATGTTATTGATGATGCCACTTCTACTATGCATGATACTTATGATGAAACTACTTCTGTGCTTGAAACTACTTGCCATTAGGTTTCAAGCACAGAAGTAGTTTCATCATAAGTACCATGCATAGTAGAAGTGACATCATCAATAACATGCGACATATTAGAATTAATAGTAGAAGTAGGTTTAGGTGTTGCAAGCTTACTCATAACAGAAGGAGAATCTAGTGCACAGCTAGATGACAGTTCCTTACCTCCCCTCGTAGTTGAGGGATAAATATTAGTTCTTTCGTCTTTCAAGTTCCTCATAGTGATCAGCAGATATAAATCCCAAGTGACTCAAAGAATAGAGCTATGCTCCCCGGCAACAGCGCCAGAAAATAGTCTTGATAACCCACAAGTATAGGGGATCGCAACAGTTTTCGAGGGTAGGGTATTCAACCCAAATTTGTTGATTCAACACAAGGAGAGCCAAAGAATATTCTCAAGTATTAGCAGTTGAGTTGTCAATTCAACCACACCTGGATAACTTAGTATGGGTAGCCAAGTATTTAGTAGCAAAGTAGTATGGAAGTAACGGTAACAGTAGCAAAAGTAACGGTAGCAGTTTTGTAGTAGTTGTAAGTAAAGTAAATAAGCAAAGCACAATGTGTGAAAAGCTCGTAGGCATTGGATCAGTGATGGATAATTATGTCGGATGTGATTCCTCATGTAATAGTTATAACATAGGGTGACACAGAACTAGCTCCAATTCATCAATGTAATGTAGGCATGTATTCCAAATATAGTCATACATGCTTATGGAAAAGAACTTGCATGACATCTTTTGTCCTACCCTCCCGTGGCAGCGGGGTCCTAGTGGAAACTAAGGGATATTAAGGCCTCCTTTTAGTAGAGTACCGGACCAAAGAATTAACACATAGTGAATACATGAACTCCTCAAACTACGGTCATCACCGAGAAGTATCCCGATTATTGTCACTTCGGGGTTGTCGGATCATAACACATCATAGGTGACTATAGACTTGCAATATAGGATCAAGAACTCACATATATTCATGAAAACATAATATGTTCAGATCTGAAATCATGGCACTTGGGCCCTAGTGACAAGCATTAAGCATAGCAAAGTCATAGCAACATCAATCTCAGAACATAGTGGATACTAGGGATCAAACCCTAACAAAACTAACTTGATTACATGGTAAATCTCATCCAACCCATCACCGTCCAGCAAGCCTGCGATGGAATTACTCACGCACGCCGTTGAGCATCATGAAATTGGTGATGGAGGATGGTTGATGATGACGACAGCGACGAATCCCCCTCTTCAGAGCCCCAAACGGACTCCAGATCAGCCCTCCCGAGAGAGATTAGGGCTTGGCGGCGGCTCCGTATCGTAAAACGTGATGAAACTTTTTCTCTGGTTTTTTTCTCCGCGAGAGCAAATATATGGAGTTGGAGTTGAGGTCGGTGGACGTCCAGGGAGCCCACGAGGCAAGGGGGCGCGCCCAGGGGGAGGGGGCACGCCCCCACCCTCGTGGACAGGATGTGGGGCCCCTGACACTGATTATATCGCCAGTATTTTTTATTAATTCTAAAAAGTTGCTCCTTGGATTTTCAGGTCATTCCGAGAACTTTTATTTCTGCACAAAAATAAAACCATGGCAGTTCTGCTGAAAACAGCGTCAGTCCGGGTTAGTTCCATTCAAATCATGCAAGTTAGAGTCCAAAACAAGGGCGAAAGTGTTTGGAAAAGTAGATACGATGGAGACGTATCAACTCCCCCAAGCTTAAACCTTTGCTTGTCCTCAAGCAATTTAGTTGACAAACTGAAAGTGATAAAGAAAAACTTTTACAAACTCTGTTTGCTCTTGTTGTTCTAAATATGTAAAGCCAACATTCAAGTTTTTAGCAAAGATTATGAACTAACCATATTCACAATAACACTTAGGTCTCATGTTTACTCATATCAATGGCATAATCAACTAGCGAGCAATAATAATAGAACACGGATGACAACACTTTCTCAAAACAATCATAATATGATATAACAAGATGGTATCTCGCTAGCCCTTTCTGAGACCGCAAAACATAAATGCAGAGCACCTTTAAAGATCAAGGACTGATTAAACATTGTAATCCATGGTAAAAGAAGATCCAGTCATAGTCATACCCAATATAAACTAATAGTAATGCATGCAAATGACAGCGGTGCTCTCCAGCAGGTGCTTTTTAATAAGAGGGTGATGACTCAACATAAAAGTAAATAGATAGGCCCTTCGCAGAGGGAAGCAGGGATTTGTAGAGGTGTCAGAGCTCGATTTTGAAATAGAGATGAATATTATTTTGAGCGGTATACTTTCACTATCAACATAATAACTATGAGATCTCAATATCTTCCATGCTACACACATGGCGGTTCCCAAACAAAATAGTAAAGTTTATACTCCCCCACCACCAACAAGCATCAATCCATGGCTTGCTCGAAAGAACGGGTGCCTCCAACTAGCAACAATCCTGGGGGAGTTTTGTTTAATTATTTTGATTTGAGCATGGGACTGGGCATCCCGGTTAGCAGCCATTTTCTCATGAATGAGGAGCGGAGTCCACTCCTCCTGAGAATAACCCGCCTAACATGGAAGATACAGACAACCCTAATTGATACATGAGCTATCCGAGCATACAAAACATAATTTCATTTGAAGGTTTGGAGTTTGGCACATACAAATTTACTTGGAACGGCAGGTAGATACCGCATATAGGAAGGTATGGTGGACTCATATGGAATAACTTTGGGGTTTATGGAGTTTGGATGCACACGCAGTATTCCCGCTTAGTATAGGTGAAGCATAGCAAGAGACTGGGAAGCGACCAACTGAGAAAGCGACAACAGTCATGAACATGCATTAAAATTAATCAACACCGAGTGCAAGCATGAGTAGGATATAATCCACCATGAACATAAATATCGTGAAGGCTATGTTGATTTTGTTTCAACTACATGTGTGAACATGTGCCAAGTCAAGTCATTTGAATCATTCAAAGGAGGATACCACCCCATCATACCACATCACAACCATTTTAATAGCATGTTGGCACGCAAGGTAAACCATTATAATCTCCTAGCTAATTAAGCATGGCATAAGCAACTATAATCTCTAATTGTCATTGGAAACATGTTTATTCATAATAGGCTGAATCAGGAATGATGAACTAATCATATTTACGAAAACAAGTGAGGTCGAGTTCATACCAGCTTCTCTCATCTCAATCAGTCCATCATATATCATCATTATTGCCTTTCACTTGCATGACCGAACGGTGTGGATAATGATAATAGTGCACGTGCATTGGACTAAGCTGGAATCTGCAAGCATTCAATTCAAGGGAGAAGACAAAGTAATATGGGTTCTTGGTTAAATTAACAATCATGTATATGAGAGCCACTAAACATTTTCATTATGGTCTTCTCCTCTCGACCCCCAAAGGAAAGAAAAGAAATAAAACTATTTACATGGGAAAGCTCCCAACAAGCAAAAGAAGAACAAGAAATCTTTTTGGGTTTTCTTTTAATTACTACTACAAGCACGAAAAGTAAACTAGCTAATTTTTTTGGTTTTTTCTTAAGGTTTATCAAACACACAAGGAGAAAGCTAGAAAAAGAAATTAAACTAGCATGGATAGTACAATGAAAAAGTATGAGCACCGACGACTAGAATGAGTGTGTGAACATGAATGTAATGTTGGTGAGAAATACATACTCCCCAAGCTTAGGCTTTTGGCCTAAGTTGGTCTATGCCCATGGATCGCAGCTACTCTTCCCGGTGTACTAAGGAGTGTCATCGTACTGTCACTGGCTGGCGATCTCCTCCGGATCCCACTGATAAGATGATGACCGATAAGGGTCAAGTGGTGGTTCCGGCTCGGGCTCTCGGGCTGATGTCTGGCCCCGGTGTGCATAAACGGCCGCCGGCAAGACAAGGTAATGACCTGCAGTTAAATCAAACAAAGAGGACGCATGCAAGATAATAGTCTCATTGTGTTTCTTATGAAATCTCAAATTATACAAAAGCATCTTATCATCATTATTAACAATAAACTCATGCGCTACCATGCTCTTGTAATCTAAAAAGGTAGGGGGCAGCAATTTTTCCTCTTTCTCATAATGCCTAATAGGTATCTCGAAGTGTTTAGCAAGGCGTGCAGCATAGATACCTCCAAAGATGGGACCCTTTGTACGGTTCAGGCTTAAACTTTTAGCAATAATAGCGCCCATACTAACAGAGTTATCACGAAATAAGGCATGGAACAAAATAATAATATCAGGAACACTAAGGTTTCCATAGTTTTCCCGTCCAATTAAGCATCAACTAGCAAATATTGCAAAGTAGCGTAGAACAGGAAAATGTATGCTAGTAATTCTTGCATCGGAAACCTTCCTCGATTCTCCTACAGTAATAGTATCAATAAATCCATCCACATCTTTACGATGCGGTTCCTCTAAGCTGCCCTCGAAGGGTATTTTGCAAACCGCGCAAAAATCACGTAATGACATCTCCCTAGCCACATCATATAAATGAAAAGCTACTGAAGGAGGTGATTTCTTAGGATAATAGTAGAAGTTTTGCACGAAAGTATTGTGAGTAAGAGATACTGTTCGATCAGGTCATGGAGGAAGTCGGTGAGGCCCGCATTATCAGCCAACGAATAAAAGTCATCATAAATCCCGCCTGCTCTCAAGAAATCATCACAAGGCCATTCACACGGCCGTACTTCCGCCACACGAGGAAGATTATACTTGGCCTTTTCCTTCTCCTTAGCTTGTTTATCCTTAGAGCCTTGGCTAGAAGAGCCCCTCAAGTACAATCTCTTCATCTTTTCTGAAAATTTCTGAAATTTTTAGTAACTCAAAATAAAAGTGAATCAAACTCAACAAAATTGATAGCAACTACTCCCTCAAGTGCTTAGAGCCTATATCATGCATTAGAATTACTTGGGACCTCATAAATTTGGCATGCAAGCTCAAGAACAGGGTCACCTAGGCAGCAAAAATTTGCAATGAATAAAGCACTAGAACAAAAACTAATTGGACCATTGGAGGAGTCACATACCAAGGAACAATCCCCCAAAGCAGTTTTGTGAATGGAGCTTTGAGCAAGGAGATCAAAAATGGTAGCAAAGTGAGCTATAGACTTGCAAGATAGGATCATAACACATAATAGGTGACTATAGACTTGCAAGATAGGATCAAGAACTCACATATATTCATGAAAACATAATAGGTTCAGATCTGAAATCATGGCACTCGGGCCCTAGTGACAAGCATTAAGCATAGCAAAGTCATAGCAACATTAATATCAGAACATAGTGGATACTAGGGATCAAGCCCTAACAAAATTAACTTGATTACATGGTAAATCTCATCCAACCCATCACCGTCCAGCAAGCCTACGATGGAATTACTCACGCACGGCGGTGAGCATCATGAAATTGGTGATGGAGGATGGTTGATGATGACGACGGTGACAAACCCCCCTCTTCGGAGCCCCGAACGGACTCCAGATCAGCCCTCCCGAGAGAGATTAGGGCTTGGCGACGGCTCCGTATCGTAAAACATGATGAAACTTTTTCTCTGATTTTTTTCTCCGCGAGAGCGAATATATGGAGTTGGAGTTGAGGTCGGTGGACGTCCAGGGGGCCCACGAGGCAGGGGGCATGCCCAGGGGGAGGGGCCGCGCCCCCACCCTCGTGACAGGGTGTGGGCCCCCCTAACGTTGATTCTTTCGCCAGTATTTTTTATTAATTCTGAAAAGTTGCTCCGTGGATTTTTAGGTCACTCCGAGAACTTTTATTTCTGCACAAAAATAACACCATGGCAGTTCTGCTGAAAACAGCGTCAGTCTGGGTTAGTTCCATTCAAATGATGCAAGTTAGAGTCCAAAACAAGGGCAAAAGTGTTTGGAAAAGTAGATACGACGGAGATGTATCATGGGGCCGCGGCGGACATCGAGAAGGCGCGCGTGGCATCCGTTCCGCGTCCGCACTGACGCATTTGGGGCGCAAATTTGGGCCGCAAATGCGTCAGCGCAGACGCGAAGCGGACGCATTTTGGGTTTGGGTCGGCGCGTTGGGCCTCCACTTTTGTCCGCGCCGACCCAAACAGACGGCGACGGACGAAATGGGTCGCCCCGTTGGAGTTGCTCTTATGTCTCCCCACAGAATGTTCCGGTTACATACAATTTATCGGATGCTTTTCACGGTTCGAAAAAGATTGTTCAACTCTTATCAATCTTTATTTATAGAGGATTGGACTGCTTTCCTCGGTACATCCACCATGCGACAGGCGATGATCTCTGAAGGGCTTTGGTACCACATGATACCTGAGATGCCAGTCTCATGGCTTCTAACCCTTGTTTAGTTTTAGGCTTTCAAAAATATTACCCGGCCCATTTCCTCCCAACCTCTCTTCCCCAGTGGTAACATGACATGCGCTAGATCAAGCTGTCTCATGACGAGGCGCTTGCAATGACAGCAATCTCTTCGGTGTTGTGCAGATTTGGAAAATTTTGATCTGGTTGTAACACATCGTCAACCGCCCCTCCTTCTCCCGACGACATGAATTTGAAGGTGGTGTGGCAATGGCCATATGCGGGCGATGAGATTCTCAGCCTACTTCTGATGTTTTCTCCAGCAACGCGTGATGGGATGTGGGATTTGGGGCTCTCTCAACACCTATATCGGGCTAGTAAGGCCTTGTCAATGCAATGTGCAGCTTGGAGAAATAAACCAGTCTTTCTTTAAGCACCGGTGCTTATTTGTACATGGCAGACGCTTAGTTAGGCGTCTATTCTTTAAAAATAGGCACTGATGGTTCAGAAAAATCCGGTTTATTTTTCTTAGCACCCCCTAAGCATCTAGCATTGTACATGGCCTAAGAAGGCATTAGCTGATAGAGAGGTTGTTGAGAATTGTTAAGTATATTGATTAATTAGGAAATACTAATAGAATGCCCGTGCGTTGCTACAGGCTCGTAACATGATCATGATACAATATTATTGACATGTATTGCTTCTGTTCCTAAATATAAGTCTTTGTAGTGATTCCACTATGCACCACATATGGATGTATACATATGCATTTTAAGTGTAGATTCATTCATTTTGCTTCGCATATAGTCCACATAGTGGAATCTCTGAAAAGACTTATATTTAGGAACAAAGAGAGTAAATCACAAGGTAACGTACTACTCCCTCCGTTCCATAATATAAGACGTTTTTAGACACTACAAAAACTTCTTATATCATGGGACGGAGGGAATAGTAGTCTAGTAGAATATTTATATCCGGTTGCAACGTGTGGACATTGTTCTAGTACAACTATAATGACGCAGCAAAGCGCCTGTCTGTTTCCAGTAACATTTGTTTACAGAGGGTGTATTTTTGAATAAGCATCCGAGAGAAAAAGATTGAGGAGCAAAGGTGAGCTGTCCTTGGCGGCGACCTGCATAAAAAAGGTGACTCACTCCCGCGAGATTCCCCCACCCACACCACTCCGCCGCCGTTCGCCTTTGACCGGTTGACCCCATCCGCGCGCGCGCTCTCTCTCCCTGCTAGATCTGCCTCGACCCGACGCTCGGGCCGGCGGCGCGAGCCACCCGGCCTCCTCCTCTCCGTCCCGTCGAGCTCCTCTCTCTGACCACGCGCAGCTAGACGGGCCACCGCCGAGCGCACGGTGAGGTTTCTTGGCGGCGACGGGAAGGAGATGAGCGAGCGGAAGTTGCTTTTGCCGACTCTCTCTCCACTCTAGATGAATACCGAACTCTGGACGCCATCTGGTGAGCCCAGATCTGTGGGCACCAGCTGGATCTGAGTTTTTGGGCACATATCCTCCTGAGCTCCCCCTCTGCTCCCTTGGTCGGACTCTTCTTCCACCTTCAGCGCAGCTCACTCCAGGCAGGCAAGCTCTTCCTTCGGCTATACATGAGAAAGCGGCCTGCCTTTTTTTGTTTGGTTGCTTCATTAGTTTCTATTTAGTCGATTTACCAACTTGTTTTTTGATGTCACCGAGCGGGCCACTCATCAGTATACCATGCTCATTGTTGCGGACTAGTGGTACAGTTTCACCATGTTCTTAATTATTAGCTTGATGCTAGATCTGTGTGAACTGCTGAAGAATCACTTCAATTTGAAGCTACAGCGACATGCCAATTATTTGTCGTCTTTCGATAATACATATATCTGCTTTGTAAAGGTTAGAGTAAGTGACAGTTTTCACCCCTAAAATACTTATCACACCACTGACCCCAATTAAAATATTGTTGTCACTTTTTCACATTCGAGACACTACTGACCCTTTTTGAGTTTTTGATGCTACTTACTACATTTGAGAAATTTATCACATTTTACTCCCTAACTTTGCATTTATGACACTACTTACCCCTTATGCATATGCGTACACATGCACTTAACATATCTTGAAATTTTCTGTGGTACTAGGAGATAGAGAATACAATGTTGAGCCGATTACAACACACAAGTGGGGTGACATCGCCGTTCTCGTTCGAGATGTTAAAACAGATCACTAATAATTTTTCGGAGGAGCACATAATTGGTCGTGGTGCGTATGGAGTGGTTTACAAGGTATCATTGTTACTTGCTTCTTTTTATTTGGGAATTATATTTTCTTAAACAAGATGCCCGCTAGTTCCCATGCGCGATATTGATAAGAGATCATTTACAGGGAGTATTGGACAATGGGAAAGAGATTGCTGTGAAGAAGCTTAAATACATGCCTCCAGAACATGACAGCAATAAACAATTTGAGAATGAGTGTACAAACCTTATGGGGGTCCAACATCAAAATATCGTGCGGTTAGTTGGCTACTGTCATGAAACACGTCGTGAATATGTGGAACACGGTGGAAAATACGTTTGGGCTGAGGTGGATGAACGAGTTCTCTGCTTTGAATACTTGCAGGGTGGAAGCCTTGACAAACATGTCTCTGGTAAGATCGTGCTTTACTTAGACAATATTATGATGCACACAGCAAAATGCTTATTCCCCTAGATTTATGATCTATTTTAGTTAGTCTCTTCACTGGCATCTTGGTAATATGTGTCATGTTTACTTGTGCAGACGAACCATGCAAACTTGATTGGGACATGTGCTACAAAATAATTAAGGGAGTCTCTGAAGGTTTAAATCACCTTCATAAGGACTCCATTTTCCATTTTGACTTGAAGCCTGGAAATATATTGCTGGATAACAACATGATGCCGAAAATTGACGATTTTGGTTTATCAAGATTCTTTCCTTCAGCAGAAACCTGCACCACAGCGACGAATTTTGGAACATTGTGAGTTCATACCTGATGAGAAGTATTCAACTTATACAGTTTCCTTACAGAGTAATTGTATTTGATACCATGCAGGGGGTACATACCACCAGAACACATAATCGGACACCAAATCTCACCGAAATATGATGTATTCAGTTTGGGTGTTATAATCGTAATAATAATGGCAGGATTCAGGGGCTACTATGAATATAAAGATACCGCTTCCTTTGAATTCATCAAGCTTGTAAGAAAACAATTTTTGAATCATGAATACTTATTTTTTCATACAAAGTTATGTTTATGTCTTACTGTTGCTCTGTAGGTATGTAACATGTCCAACATAACACGTCGAGATTTCATTTTAATTTTGCAGGTATGTGAAATGTGGCAAAAAAGGGTACATGCAACGACGTGGTCACACATATCACAAGAAGTTAAGACATGCATCGAAATAGCGTTAAGATGTATTAAGCATGATCGAGAGGAAAGGCCTACTATAAGCCAAGTTGTTGATGTACTTAGTAGGATTGATGTTGAGAAGTTGTCACTTAAGTGCGAGGTATTGAAAGAGAAGTGTTTTTTTACTTTTTCAAAAACAGTTTTTTTCTAACGGTCTTTTTGAAGAAAAAGTTAGAACTACCCTGGTTTAAAATCACTTTTGACCATATTGCTTTTGCATATTGTATTTGATATTAGGGTGTTATGGTATTTATATCTGTAAGTAAGTAGATAGTTGGATTTGTACTAATAGTTCAGCATAAATTTTTCTCATATGACTAATCGTCTATTGTTATCTTGGCCCATAAAAATATATCAACTAGTAAACCCAACTACATAGTATTAAAAATGCCAAAATATTAGTGTACATCTCTTATTAAATATTTTGTAGCTGGTGCGCTAGCAGTTGTTTCGTGTACTAAATTCCAATCAACTGATCATTGAAATCTGATTCATGTATCTCTTAATAAACTGTTGGTGTAAATGACTACAAATTTTTCAGAGTTTTGCTGCATGCACATCACTCCATGTACTATTTTGTTACGATGGATGAAATCAGCCCATTGGTTGCTTTCCTTAATGCAACCGGTGTGATGCAGATCACCATCATAAAAATATCGTTGTCCGAAGTGTCGTACATATTGCTCTTAATATTTTCAAATACTGCTATAGGAGTGGTCCCCACAAAAATGGACTAAAGCTCTACAATTTTGTTGTTTGTAGACCACTAATTTACAAAGCACGGGGGCCTTGGCCTACAATGAATACACGACTTCCTCATGTAAGCATCTCGTTTTAAACAAGATTTTGTTTGTATAGAGAAGTTTTGAAATTTCACTATGGATCAAACTCTCATCAGTTATGAAGAATGTTTGGGGACCTAAGGATGCCTAATCCTGAATAGTATGAAGCAACCAAGTTTCGGTGGGGATTCACATGCCAAAAGAAGCACATATTTTCGGTGAACATAGAATTCAATCCACATGTGTATATTCAAAGAAAGTAAAGAGTGTAGAGGGTTGTTCTACATAATTATTAGATGTGCTCGAAATGCAGACATGCATGAAAATCAACAACAAAAATGTGTGGGTACACAATACTTTTTTAGCAATCAGAGTTGTGGCATTCAAAATTCTAATAATTTGGTTCCAGATTCTGAATAAAACAAGTGAATTTCTGACAATATGAATTTCTAAATGAAAATACCATAAGTTGTACATTTTCAGGTTTTATATTTTGAAGTTAAATATTTGAAATGCATTAAAAACCAAGTTCACCCTCAGTTCCAGCTTTGCCCTAAGTCATACTTCTTTAAGTTCGACGAAATATATAGAAACTATATTAACATTTAGAACAGCAAATTAGTCTCATGAGATTCTTTATAAAATATATTTTTGTACTGTGTGTTTGGTGTTGTATATCTTAGGACAAACCTAGCACATCAATTAATTTGGAACAGCGGGAGTACTTTGTTATATTGATCTTGGAAGAGTGAGGAATTGACTATTTTCGGTGGTTTGTGATGTATTGCAATGACATAAAGAAATAACGTATCTAAAAGGTTGTGATATATTTGCGATCTCCTCAGCTTCGATGGGAGTTCATGGTGGTCCCACTACGGTTGAATTCACACCTGGTGAGGTGGGAGAGGATGATAGATCGATGCATGAAAGTGACACGGTTGAGCCCATGATTTACGAACACGAGCCTATCATGAGGTAAACATATTATATCTACCCCCATTTCCTTATCAAAGAGTATGTATTGTGTGATTTTGCCCACATTAGACTTGTCATTTGACGCAAATAGAGCTATTTGGGAGCCTCAAGATGTGACCCAGACAAGCGAGGACAACATCCTTGATGATGGCTACAGCCAGAGGAACTCAATTATATTTTTCTTTTTGCAAACCAAATTTTCCCTGTGATATTTCATGGAACTAGATTTTATAAACAAATAACTACTCATCTTGTTGATTTAAGAGGATCAGTCGCAGCATCTAGAGTGTTGACCTCATGATTTTTTCAAATTCCTATGCTGAAATAACTTCTTATTAGTAAAAAGTAGTCGATCCACATAAAATTCATGGATATCTAAGAGGCCTTAGCAATTGTGTAAAGCATCGGTAAATACTACTCCCTCCGTTCCTAAATATTTGCCTTTCTAGATATTTCAAATAGACTACCACATACATATGTATGTAGACATATTTTAGAGAGTAGATTCACTCATTTTGCTTCGTATGTAGTCACTTGTTGAAATATCTAGAAAGACAAATATTTAGGAACGGAGGGAGTAGTATTACTTAATGTTGTCATACTAGCATGTGCCATGCATCATGTGCAAAACTCTGTCATGTCTCAAAAAACTATAACTGCAGGTTTCCACCTTCAAGGTAAGTCGCTCTTCATGCTATACTATTGTAAGAATTCTCTCTTCTCACCATTTCTGAATCTCCAAAGCTTGATAAGCTCCTCCCCTAGTTCTCTAATGTCTAAAGCCTTCGTGCCTTTGAGGGAAATGAAACAGGAGCCTAAGATCTATGATTCCACCAAGCCAAACTTGAATACCCCATGAGTCCATCACATACTTGTTACTCTTAGGAGCCTTGGCATTCCCTGGCACGCTAGTCTCACCCGGAAGCTTCCAAGTTGTGGATTTGTGCTCCAAGAAAGTTTGTTACCAGCTCAAGGTCAACCATTAGTGATATACCTCAGATTTGTTGGCCGAGGCTCTAGGAGAAGAATGGCGAGACTTAGTCTTGTGAGGTGCTTTGTTGCCCTCCGCCTTTCCAACAGATATTAGCACCCCTTCCAAGGGACTGGACTACGAGATAAAAACTTCGTCTCCATCTTATGGCTATTTCATTCCCGAGCTTCTACATTGCCTTAGTGTTGATAGCTTGATTATCTTGTGGTTTTATTGTGCTAGTTGCATCTTGTCATGTAGGGTGATTCATTGAGTTGCACATTTTAGGTAATTCTGCAATCTCTAAAAGCAACTAAGAAACAATTATTTGCAGTCATATGTTCACCCTCTCTAGTCAACATCTTTGATTCTTCACTCTGTCTGTTTGGAAGTTAATGGCATTTTTCACATTTAACATCTAATTTGCGCAAGTTTGACCATTATATCTTTACACAAATAAGTAAAAAATTGCAATAAAAATTGAATTGTGAAGCTACTTTACATCAAAATGTGTTCATACTACTTATGTAACAAATCTGAATAATTGTACATGCTCTCTAAAGCATGATTAATTTTCAAACAAATGGAGTAATAATTTTTAGGGTGAAAGAATGTGCACACCCCATAACCAAAATAGGATAACACTCTAAAAACATACCTTATGTATAGCACTGCAAACACATGCATATTTGGCACCATTAGTGCAGAACATCCAAGTAAGAATCTAAATGTGAATGCTTTAATATTTAGTACTGCTAGTAAGCACATTATTTGAAAAATTTAGTTAATTGTAGTATGTTCTTATTAAGTACTACCTCGGTCTGGAATTAGTTGTCGCTAAAATATATGTACCTCAAGTATTTCAGTGCTAGATACATCTGTTTCAGCGACAAATAATTCCTGGGGGAGGGAGTACAATGTAGCTTATCGAGCAATAGTTTTTTGAGGTTGAGGTTATTTTATGGCATCCCTGGGTTTAATTATTATGATATTGATTTTCTAGGCCTTACCCTATTACAACAACAACAAAGCCTTTTGTCTGAAGCAAGTTGGGGTACGCTAAAAATGAAACCAAAAAGAAGAGAACCCAAAAGAGAAGAGAGAAAGTACAAGTAATGCATAAATATATCACGCAACCATCATTTTCCACTTCATATTTTTTTAAAATCAAATAATGCTGATGACGACAGAAATTTGGAACTGTCGTAAGAAGGAAAAGAAGGGCAAAAACATCCAAAACAGAACTTCGTTTAGTCTTTAGGCAATGTCAGGTGGAAGACTAGAAGAAATATTGGTAATAACACGGCGTCTCTAAGTTGTGTAGACAATGGTATTAGGTAAAGCCAGCTCCTGCAACTTGAGATGGCCATAGAGACCATAATCCGGAAAACCTCATTAGCTTTTTTTAATAAAAAAAGAGAAAAGGAATCAGGAAACCTCACTTAAAGATACATCTCACGTGATGCATGAGAAATGTGTTTCAGGTCTGAAGGCGAAATGTTGGATATTATATGGACTCGTGCATTCATAGTAAATATAACATGTCACTTCTTCCATTAATTTCAAATTTTCGTTGGGAAAAAGAACAAAATGCAGTGGAACATGAGAAATAGGATCCAAGTACAAGACACAAGTAGGACAGGATGGGTGTTAATGTCCAGGTTAACTTCACAGAAGCAGATCAAAAGGTCTGGCATGCAGCAACTCTTGGTGATCAAAGAATATGCAACCAAAACTGAGGTAAATACCGGTGATCACACAAAATTACACTCAATCCAAGCAGCGGGTAAGGGGCTGTTTGAAAGAATAACATTCTTTGTGAAGTTCCGGTATTTAGTTCAAATTTGACCTAAATGGTAAACATTACCAAACAATTGTCCTCTTCCAAACAGGCTTTAATTATGTTGTCATCCTCGCTAACGTTTTGGGCTTTTGATGGGACGTGCATCAAGTACTGCCTCTAAATTCGGAATTTGCTAATGCGTACACCTGGGAGTAATAGTCAAACGTAATAATCAGTGTATGGAGTTTTAGGTCTCTGTCGGTGAAGCCATGCAGTTGTCACGAACGACATTGACGGTTTGAAGAGTTCTCTGATTCCTTCGGTGTGTCCATGGAGTATTACTCTCAGCTATGCCTCAAGCGTCGCAACAGAAACCAATACGTATGCACTCTCTTAGTCCCGACATCAACGAACTCGTGCGTATTACTCGGAAATGCCTCCTCTACCACCACACAATTTAACATATGACATATCATGCTAATGTTGGCTGTGTTGTCTGATATTGATAATATTTAGCGAGACCCTAGTTTCATCTACCGCTGGGGTCCACTGCAGCTAATATAAGCTAGTTTGTATCCTCTCTCGTGTTTTGCCAGTAGGTAGTAGATCTGATCATTTGATCGACCAGCATATGTCTGCTTTATTGCTTGAGTATCATGTCTCAAAATGGTGGTGGTGACCATCTTGTACCGGCAATGGCGAGTGAGGCCTCAGTATCATCTATTGTAGTAGTCACAACGCAATGCAAAGCAAGTTGCATGGCGAGTGATACCATCTTGTCTAGCGTTCCAAGTTTATGATTGTGATGATGTGCTCTTTGCATGGTTATACCGGCCAATACTCAAACACACTGCTTGCTTATCTTCCAAATTTGGGAGTAAATATTTGGGTAGATATCAATAGGTAGAAGCTTCTACTCAATACAAGTTGTGCCTAATGATTATTATTTTTAATGCAAGCCATTATAACTCGGTCTCACAAGTTGGAGGGCTAAGCTTTTTTTATTTTTCTCTGGTTAATGGTGGAATTTCTAGAGTTTGTAATTAGTATAGTAATAATAGATATGCGACACTTATCATATCAAACTACAAATGCACTATTGGTGCAAGGACCTACATTAATATAGTACCTCTTTTATAAACATACATTTTGAGGTTAACTAAATCAAACTTAGACTATCAACCCAGAATGACATCCATTTTTATTTCAGTATGTTCGTTCCAAATTCAGGGAACACATGCTTCAGTGTCGGTTAGTCTGGTAGTACACATCATCCAGCTATGAGAAGAGAATATTTTAGTTGGTTAAATGTTTGCGTAATTATGTGTTTACATATCATTTTGTGTTTTACAAGTGCAAATTTTATTGGTAAAAGATGCGTTGATTATCAATGTCTTATTTAAAACACACTCCAAGATTCATTACACTTTCCGAACTAGGCGATAAAGCACACATGTAAACTATGGTTCGAAAGCTAACTACACAACCATGCTTTTTTATAAGAAGCAATATGTGGAGAAACATCCAGCTATGCTCATTTTCTCCATATTTTGTCAACAGGTCGGAAGAAAGGCTTCATACTCCAGTCACCATGGGTACTATGGATACTGTTGGGGTTATTAGTGGCTTCAAGGAGTGTGATAATCTTTTTCAGTGGGCTAGATCTACCATTTCCTCCCAGTGGAGTGGTACACAAGAGCAGAGGCTTCATGAGGAATTGTTTCGATTGGGGAATGGCCTACAATGCCTTAGGGATACTCTTCCCGCCATGTATGATCTCATTGATCGAGCAGAGTGGAAGATCCACAATCCTCGTGTGGCAGAGCTCCTTTCAACACTCAAAGATGCAGTGTATGATGCCGATGACCTTCTTGATGAGTTCAGATGGTACATGTTGAAGGTAAAAGTGGACGGAAATGGAAGCCAATCTCCTTTCATGGACTTCTTCAATAATGTTGTTAAAGGAAGCTTTATCAAAGTGGTTGCTATGCGGGAAAGGCTGGATAATATTTCCATTCACCTTCGTAGTATGGGGTTACATGAAGTCACAACACGGTTTGACAAATCAGTCAGGCCAGAGACTAGCTCTTTCCCAAATGAAACAAAAATCTTTGGTCGTGACATGGAGCTAAAGCATATAATTGAATTGCTTTGTGCACCAATAAATAGTAGTGATGCTCATCCCAAACGCCAGAAAGGAAATACTGCAGAACATCAGCAAGAAACCAAATTGGTAATGAATCAAGAATATCAGATCTTCCTGTTTTACCCATAGTTGGAATTGGGGGTGTTGGAAAGACCACTCTGGCTCAACATATATGTAGTCATAAACAAGTGGAGTCTCATTTTGACATAATAATTTGGGTTTGCGTCTCAGATGACTTTGACGTGAAGAGGTTAACTAAAGAGGTCACAGTCTTGTCCTGAAAAATATGCAACAACTGAAAATTTGAATTTGCTTCAGAAGAACTTTTCTGAGATTGCAAGAACTAAAAAGTTATTGATTGTTCTGGATGATATGTGGGATGATGTTTTGAAGGAAAATGGGCAGTGCTGGAACAGGTTTTGTGCACCTTTAAAGAATGTACTACCGGGAAGTATGATGTTGGTCACTACTAGAAGTCCACAGGTTGCTGACAGAGTGGGCACGATGGATCCCATTACATTGGAAGGTTTAAAGGATGATGTTTTTTGGAATTTTTTCAAATTATGTGTTTTTGAATCTGGGAGTTCCAATAATAATAATTTGGAAAGCATTGGTAGAAGGATAGTTCCTAAGTTGAAGGGTTCTCCTTTAGCCGCCAAAACTCTTGGACGAATATTAAGAATGAACCTTCAAGTAGTACATTGGAATGATGTACTAGAGAGTGAATTGTGGAAGTTGAGCCAGGAAGAGACTGAAATCTTGCCAGCCCTTCGGTTGAGCTACATGTATTTACCATTTCATTTGAAGAGGTGCTTCTCATTTTGTGCAGTGTATCCCAAAGATTACAAATTTCGGAAGGACCATTTAGCTGAAATTTGGGTGGCAGAAGGCTTTGTTGAACCTCGTGGTGATACTCCACTTCAAGATATTGGATGTGAATACTTCAATGACCTTTTAAATCGGTCCTTCTTTCAAGAAGTACAAGGTGGATACTTAATTCATGACTTGCTGCATGACATGGCACAGAAAGTTTCAGAGCATGAGTGCTTCATCATGAAAAGAAAGAGTGACTTTAAAGATATTCCTCCTAATGTTCGCCATTTGTCAATACTCTCTAGCACAGACATTGAAAATGCCAGCTTGTTGAGGCTATGCCACTTCAGAAAGCTTCGTACGCTTCTTTTTGACAAGCCTTTAGCAAATAAAAATATTCCAACTAGCATTTTGGAAAAATGGTGGAGTGAACTTCTGTGTCTACGTGTGATTGTTTGCGTTGCTACTAATGAGTTACCAGCTGCTATTGGAAACTTGAAGCATCTTCGGTACCTTCAAATCTTGAGAGCTTCACATTTCAAGAGTCTTCCCGCTGAGTTCTGTCGGCTGTATAATCTGCAGATTTTAAGTGTTCAGGAATGCAAGCTAGAAAGCTTGCCTAGTGACTTTAGTAATCTGATATGCTTACAGAGATTTGAATCGTATGGATTTCAATGTAGTTCAGTGTTGAGAAGTTGCCCTGAAGAACTTTATTTTGAAGTGAGTGTTGATGCAGCCAATGATGGACAGGAACGAGGATTTAGGTTGATGAAGAATATTAACCAAGTTGGTGAATTGGATATATATAATATTGACAAGCTAAGTAAGGAGCATGCTGCAGAAGCCCAACTACAGAATAAGAAGTATCTTAAGATTCTGAAACTGTCATGGTCATGGCCTCTGTGGAGTTCTCCGGAAGACAGTATAGACGTCCTTCGAGTTCTACAACCTCCCACCTGCCTCAAGTCTCTGCTCCTCCGTGGTTATCCAGGTGTATTGCTTCCAGGGTGGTTGCCGACTGAGATTTCGCCAAGCTTAAGGTCACCTTTATTTATCAGTTGTGGACTTGAGAGCTCATTGGCATCCACTAACCCAGAGCGTATAAACCCAAGTGAGATACCGGAGGTGCTTACTAACAACATTAATGATATTACTGGTATTTTCTCATCCCTGTCGGACCTACTCATTGATAATTGCCAAAATTTATCATGCCTCGAACATGTTGTACATGCAACGACAATCAAGAAAATCACAATTAAAGATTGCAACAACTTAGTTTCAGTACCAGCTGAAAGATTTGGGGATCTATGTTGCCTTGAAGAATTGAAGGTGCAAGGATGTCCAAATATATCTGTGCAAATTTTGGTTGCACCTTCTCTCAAGAGGCTTGTGCTGGGTAAGGAGAGTGATTTTAGTTATGATGACCCTAGTTGTGGCAATCTCGCAGACAATATAGACTGTTGCACCCTCACATACTTTTTTTTGTCAAGCAACCATCTCACATCCATCCAACTAGAAATGTGGAATCTTCCAGCATTGAAGGAGTTGAATATTTCACATTGTCGATTTCTTGAATCTATCATTGGACAATCTGGACAGGTCATCAGAAACACTGGTGGATCTAGAGCATTCCCATATCTTACTTCACTAACAATTGAACGGTGTTACAAGCTGTCAACCATTGATGATCTCCTATCAGAAGAATATCTACCTGCCATTGAGAGAGTTTGTATCAGATCTTGTGGCAGATTAAAGTCCTTGCAGGGTGAAAGGTTTGGGAATTTTTCTTATCTGAAGGATTTGGAGATCTCTGATTGCAGTAGACTCAGCTGGAAGAAGGGATTTCTGTTACCATCTTCCCTCCAAAGACTCACCTTATATAAATGCGGGAATATCTCTGCATGGGTTCCCAGCTGCCTACAAAACCTTACATCCCTTGTTACATTGAGGATTGATGCATGTCGGCACATAACATCCATTCCAGGCAGGCTTTGGAGCACTAGTCTCACATCACTTGAGAATTTATCGATTTCATATTGTCCAGACATTGTATCAATTGGAGGAGAAAACGCAATTTCAGAAATACAGAATGTACAGATTAAACACTGTCATAAGATGGAGGATTTAAAGCAGCCCTTGGAAAGAGGCAATCGGTTCTCATGCATCTCGAGAGTGGAGCCAGTCTTCCTTTATGGTACGTGTGTTTACACAAACTTCTTCCAGAACTCTTTAACCATCCTTTACTTTTTTTTCGAAAACAAACAAAACACAGACAATATATTACTCAGGCAGGCCAGCTAAATCGCTGGTAATTGCAGAATTTACAAAGTCTGGGACATCGTGGAGCCAGTGAACCTGGTTTCCCGACTCCAAACTGGCGCCATGAGACGCTAAAACATGGGCTACGTAGTTACAGACTCTTGGAACCCACACAATTTTTACATCATTAAAATACAACCATAAAAGTCTTCTTGCCTTCATGAATACAGCACCACACTGGGAAGCATCATACTCTTCAGTGGAGATTGCTTGTTGCAGCACATGGGAATCAGTTTCAGAAATGACATTTTGACACCCCAAGTCACTTGCTCTTTCAATTGCTCCGATGAGGGCTAGGCTTTCTGCATGGAGAGCATCCATGATATGCGTCAACCTCCCCGCTCTTGCTGCCTCTGCAAATCCCTCTGGATTGCGAATGATGTAGCCCCAGCCTCCTGTGTGATCTTCTTCCTTAAAAGCTGCATCAACATTAATTTTCAGGTAACTTGATGGCGGTGGAGTCCATTTTTGCTGTGATGTTGTGGTTTTTCCTGTGCACATGTCTTTCTTTACTATCCTTTACATTACTGACCAATTCTTTCTTGTTCACTGGGCACAAAGTTCTGAGCTTTTAGCAGAATCAATGTTACGCCATAGCAGATCCTCCTTATCACTCGAGTTTTACTCTATCCATTATTCTGTCCGCAGTCCATGTAATATCCAGTCTCCCCATTTCGTCATACAATATTTTGCGCTTTCTATTCCATGTGAAATAAATGAGGCAAAACATCTATGCTATTGTACCTTCTATGGCGTATGTGTGCCATTAATTTGATTTTTCTCAGTCAGCTGTTAAGAACAATCTTTATCAGGATATTCTCTTCCTGTGAGGAGTTGATAGTAGATGTTATCCCGTTAATGCTGTAGCAGTTTAATGTCTGAAGAAATTCTTGATGCCTGATGTGACGACTAAATGTCTGAATGATGGTTGAACATTTGCATAGCCTTGCCATCAAAGATGATCTGCATTATATATATGTTTAACAATATCGTGCTTTTTTTGTAATTCATGATTGATAGCAGCATTTACATTCACAAAGTTTGAAGATGTTAGGAAGCAGACATGACCTCCTACACCACAACCTAATACATTTTGCGTGATGTTGTGAGCAGTTTATGTTTTTTTTTTTGAATTATTGTATTCATTTGCCTATAAGGCTTTGCAGCCTGTCGCAAGATAGGTTCAAGTGAACCAGAGGTACAGGGGATACAAGGAAGGAGAGATAAAATAAAACAACACAACACACCGACGAGACACAGGACGCCACACACAACAGGGGAGAACAAGGAGGGAAACACAACACAACAAAGAGCACCACCGGTGTAATCGAACGGCCAGCCGAGACTAAACCAAGACACTGTACCGTCGACGTAACCGAAAGGCTCCACACAACCGAGACTGCATAACGCCGCGACACCACCTGCGTCACGGGGCACATTCGAAGGGTCAGACGAGGCCGAGACGACGACACGCCACCTGTATGCCATCGGCGTCGGCGAGCGGCATCACCAAGCAGACCAAACCACGGCATTGCACCGTCGACGCAATCGAAAGGCACCGCGCATCCGAAACTGCACAACGCCACAACACCACCTGTGTCGGGGGTACATTCGAAAGGACACGCGAGGCCGAGACGACGCTACGGCACCTGTGTGCCACCAGCGAAATCGCAGGGCACCGCCTAGCAAAGACACACCAAGTAGCACTCGAGCACGAACATCGCCGAAGACACAAACCCACCGTCGAACCCAAGCCGTCCGCAACACCATCAACATCAATCACACCCCACTGACAACTGCCATCCACGCAAGCCGTCGGATACCACCAATAGCCATGGTCTTCAAGACGACGCCTCCAAGAAGGTAGCGACGAACCTGACGCCGTCGTCGTCCGATCTAGCAAAGCAAGATCTTGGGCATTCGCCCGGAGACACTCTCGAGGAATTTGGGTGAACTAGACCCCCCAACTTACCACGAAAAGGAGCAGAGCCCGTCATCGTGGATCTTGGGACTCCCTCCACCTCCCCTTCCCCGTACAAGCAAGATAGGCCAAAACAAGAGCTTGCCATAAGGAGCAGCACGGCATAGTCGCGAACGAGGGGAGGGATGCAAGAGAAATGCCGCCGCTCGCCAGATCTGGAGCAACACGGGCAGCAGGGTCTGCACTGGCCGCGCACGGCGCGTCACCCGGCCAGCCGCGCGCGCCCCAGCCTCCACACTAGCGCCGCCAGCCACGGGACGCCGCAGCCAAGCCAGCGAGCATCCCCGCGCCCGAGGCACCACGCCCCAAGCCGCCGCCCAAATCCACCCACTCGCAGCTCCGCTCTAGTGCTCTGTTCACGCTCACACTCTCTATATCGGACTGGGGCATATTGCACCCGATGAATATATCGTGAGTTGCATAATCTTCTGCATGGTATCAGCTTTAGTCCGATCCCTCCTACCCTAGCGCGTCGCCGTTGCCTCCAAGCCGCCGCCGCTTCCTCGCTACGCCCGCGTCGCCGAGTTCTCTCGCTGCCGCCGTAGCTTCCCCCCACACGCCGCTGGCTCCCTGCCGCCGCCCCTCTCACGATCTCCCTCCCAGGCCGTCGCTAGACGCCAGCCCTCTCGCCACTAGCCGACCGCCTCCCAAACCCTAACCCTCCGCTACCCCGCTGCCATCTACCCTCGCCACCTCGCATCCACCATAAACCCTAACCTGCCCCGGCCACACCTAACCCTAGCCGCTGCCATGTCGGGTTTCGATCTTTTCGACTGGTCCGCCGCCTCCACTCCTCCGGTAGTGAAGCCGTCGAACCCCTTCGACTCCTCCGCCGGCTCCTCTGCCGCCACTTCCCGATCCTGCCTACATCCGTGATGTCCCCATCGAACGTCGCGTCTCGATCATCCTCTCCCACAAAGAGGCAAATTTTTATGCTTGGAAGACATACTTCAATCTCCTCTTTCGTGAGTATAACCTGTAGGACCACATCGATGGCACCGCCAACCTCTTCTTCCTGAACCGTGACGCCCACTGGCTGGCGATCGACGCCACCATCATCCGATGGCTCTTCCTCACCGTGTCCAAGGACATCTTCCACACCGTCGTTCGCGACAAGGATGATGCATGCACGGTGTGGAACAAGATCGTCGTCCTCTTCACCGACAACAAGCTCCAACGGATCGTCTTTCTGCAGTAGGAGTTCTTTGGGTGTCATCAAAACGACTCCTCCGTCGACAACTACTGCATGCGCCTCAAGACCCTCTCCGACGAGCTCAATGCCATCGGCTTCAAGGTGGGCGACGAGTTGCTCCTCTCCACCCTCACCGTCGGCCTCAATGAGGATCTCGGCAACGCCGCCTCCAACCTCACCCTCATGGCGAACCCTACCTACGAGCGGGCGGTGGCTTATCTTCATCTCGAGGAACGCCGGTTGAAGCATCTTCGCTCCCGTGCCGTTCACACCGTCTTCGCTGCCGGCTACTCGCGCGGTGGCCCTGCGTCCTCGGGTGCGCCCCCCGGCTTTCCAGCGCTGTTCCAGGCGCCTCGGCCACCGGCTCCTCCCGCGTCGCACGACGCCTACGCCACCCCTACCAGCAGCGGCCACTTGCTCCTCCCGCGGCTCTTCCTCAACAACTGCCGTAGCAGCAGCCACAACAGCTGCAGTGCTAGAGGCGTCGCGGTCACGACAAAGGTCAGCCGCAGCAGCAACAGCCGCGCGCCGGGCCTATCCAGCAGCAGCCGCCGCCGCCTTGGGAGGGTGGCCACAACCCCTGGACAGGGTTTGTGCACGCCTACACCATGCCCGTGCCCCCTCCCCCCGCTCCGAGCCTCCTCGGGCCCGGTCCCTTCGGCCATCAGGCTTTCTTCCCCGGTCAGCAACCTGGTCCGGTCACTCCACCGACCTACTACTCTCCTGCTCTGGTTGGCTATGGCGGGCCAACCGCTAGCACTGGCGTGACCGGCTACTCGGGCTACCCCGCGCCGGTCCCTTATGATCCGGCCCTGCTTGCTGCACTTCATCAATAGCCTCCGACCGGGACTTATTTCAGCGGTGGCGATTGGTTTATGGACACGGTGCATCTTCGCACATGGCCGCTTACCTGGGTAACCTCTCTTCCGCGTCTCCTATTCACACTTCCTCTCGTATCATTGTCGTTAATGGTGCTGGTCTCCCTATCACTCATATTGGTTCCACAAGTTTTCCCTCGAACTCTAGACCACTTTATCTCAATAATGTTCTTGTGTCTCCTGAACTTACTCAGAATTTAGTCTGTGTTCGTAAACTCTCGTGATAACTCTGTAACTGTGAAATTTGACGAAGTTGGTTTTTATGTTAAGGACGCCCTCACCTGGATGGTTCTTCACCGCTGTGACAATCCCGGCGATACATACTTCGTCCAGCCTCCATCATCTTCACATGCTGGACCAGTTGCTCTTTCCGCCGACGTTGATCTTTGGCACGCCCGTCTCGGTCATCCTAGCTCCACCGCTCTTCGTCAAATTATTAGGGATTTTTCTTTTACATGTAATAAAACGGATGCACACTCTTGTCACGCATGCCGTCTGGGCAAACATGTTCGCCTTCCCTTTAGTGCTTCATCCACAGTTGCGTCATTACCTTTTGAGTTAATCCATAGTTATGTCTGGACCTCTCCTGTTGCTAGTAACACTGATTTTTCATATTATCTTGTTATTTTGGATGACTATTCTCACTTTGTGTGGACCTTTCCATTGCGTAAGAAGTCCAAAGTTGCTGCCACCCTTACGACCTTCTACTCTTACGTGTCTACGCAATTCGGTCGTCCCATTCTAGCTTTGCAAGCTGACAACGGGAAAGAATTCGACAACACCACCATCCGCAATCTTCTCTCCACACATGGCACTATCTTTTGTCTTACATGTCCATACACTTCACAACAGAACGGTCGGGCTGAACGCATTCTCCACACTCTTAACGATTGCGTCAGTACCCTCCTATTCCACACATACATGCCACCTTGCTTCTGGCCCGACGCTCTCGCTACCGCCACCCTCCTCATCAACCTTCGTCCATGTCGCACCCGGTGGAACTTTACACCTCACCACCTCCTCTTTGGGTCTCCTCCTTCATACGACGATCTTCATATCTTCAGTTGTCTTTGCTATCCTAGTATTGCCGCCACCTCTCCTCATAAACTTGCTCCTTGTTCCCTTGCGTGTGTCTTCCTCGGTTACGCGGCTAACACCAAGGGCTATAGATGCTATGATCTGGTTTCCCACAGTGTCATCACATCTCGGCATGTTTATTTCGACGAGTTGTGTTTTCCCTTTAAACAGGAACAGCAGGAGGATTCTCCATCGGCGCCCGGCCCCTCTCTAGCCGACCCTGTCCGCCCTGGCTTCGACCCACGGCGTAGGGCGCCCCACGGACGCGTGACGCTCCGGCTCCTGCCTGCTGCTTCGCTGGGCTCACCGGCTGCTTCACCGCCGGGCTCTGTGCCGGCCTCCGAGCCGGTGTCCCCGGTCCCTTCTTCGTCGGGTTCAACCCCGGTCTCGCCGGTCCATGCGCCGGCCTCGCCGGCCTCACTGGGCTTGCCGGCCTCGCTGGCTACCATGTCGGCTCGCTCACCGGGATCGCCCGCTTCTGCCCCGGTTTCTTCACAGCCGGGCGTGTCCCGGCTTCTTCGCCAGGCCTACCGCCGACTTCTTCAAAGCCGGGCTTGGCACCAGCTCCTCCCTCACCGGCTGTTCCACCGCCGGTGGTTGTTGTGGTGCCACCACCCACTGGCCCCGTCACACGGTCGCGCTTGGGTGTCCATCGGCCGAGCAATCACTACCCTCCGGATGAGTACACCTGCGTGGCTTCGACGTCTTCTTCGTCACTGTCACCCATGCCAACCTTCGCCCGTTCCACGCTTCGCGACCCCATGTGGTTCGCCGCGATGAAGGAGGAATTTGACGCATTGCAACGCAATCACACTTGGCAGCTTGTCCAGCGTCCTCCTCGGGCCAACATCATTACCGGGAAGTGGGTGTTCAAGCACAAGTTTCATCCGGATGGTACTCTTGACCGACACAAGGCTCGTTGGGTCGTTCATGGTTTTCGTCAACGAGCAGGTGTTGACTTCACCGACACCTTCGCCCCGGTTGTCAAACCCGGGACGATTCGGACTATTCTTCAGCTAGCGGTCTCCCGCTCCTGGCCTGTGCACCAGATGGATGTTTCGAACGCTTTCCTTCATGGTCATCTTGAGGAACATGTGTTCTGTCAGCAGCCGACGGGGTTCGTTGATGAGTCTTCTCCGGATCATGTGTGCTTGCTCTCTCAGTCTTTGTACGGGCTCAAGCAGGCTCCTCGCGCTTGGTATCAGTGCATCACAACGTTTCTTACTCAGCTTGGCTTCCACTCCACTCGCTCCGATGCGTCGCTATTTGTCTACCACCAGGGTGATGCTACTGCTTTCCTTCTGTTCTATGTTGACGACATCATCTTGACAACATGCTCGACTGCTCTTCTTCGACAGCTCACTGACCGTCTTCGTGCTGAGTTTGCCATTAAGGACTTGGGTCCTCTGCACTATTTTCTCGGCATCGAGGTGATTCGCTGACCAGATGGCTTCTTTCTTCATCAGCGGAAGTACGCTCATGAGCTTTTGGACCGTGCCGGGATGCTCAACTGCAAAACGGCTGCCACCCCTGTCGATACAAAGGCTAAGCTCTCTACCACTGATGGTTCTCCAGCTTCAGATGCTCCGTTCTACCGGTCTATTGTTGGTGCTCTCCAGTACCTCACTCTCACTCGCCCAGAGCTTCAATATGCCGTTCAGCAGGTGTGCCTTCATATGCATGCTCCTCGAGATGCTCACTGGACCGCGGTCAAACGCATCCTTCGCTATATCCGGGGCACTCTGGATCTCGGGTTGTCCCTGCAGGCTTCGACCTCTCTGGACTTGACTGCTTATTCTGATGCTGATTGGGCCGGCTGCCCCGACACGCGCCGTTCGACGTCTGGCTATTGTGTCTTCCTTGGGCCATCCCTCATCTCCTGGTCGTCCAAGAGACAGCCCATTGTTTCCCGCTCCAGTGCTGAAGCGGAGTACCGCGCCGTCGCCAACGTTGTTGCAGAGTGTTCTTGGCTCCGACAACTTCTCCATGAGCTCTTGTCTCCGGTTGACAAAGCTACGATTGTCTACTGTGACAACGTCTCTGCGGTCTATCTCTCCGCCAACCCAGTTCATCATCGACGCGCCAAGCACATTGAGATTGATATCCATTTTCTTCGGGATCAGGTGGCTCTTGGTCACGTACGCGTGCTACATGTTCCGACTTCCCAACAATTTGCTGACATCATGACCAAGGGTTTGCCTACTACGTCGTTTGAGGAGTTTCGCTCCAGTCTTTGCGTCAACTCTGCCGCCACTTCGACTGCGCGGGGGGGGGGGGGGGGAGGTGTTGAGATATAGATATTGCATGTGTATTTCTTGTACAACAAGCCCTCCTCCTTCCTTCCTTGTATAGTTGAGAACGTGGCTCTCGTATGTACCTATATATACGTGCATATTGCACCCGATGAATATATCGTGAGTTGCATAATCTTCTACACATGCGAGTGATTGAAATCCAGAGAGATAAACCGTACTAGTATTATGGAAAACTAGGAATGATCTACCGAGGGGCCTTATATATTACTCCCTCTGAAGCCTAATATAAGAGCGTGTAGATCACTAAAATAGTAATCTAAACACTCTTATATTAGTTTATGGAGGGAGAACGATGCAGGGTAATTATATAACTTCATACATTAGTGGTCCATTGCAAATGTTTCTCCAGCAACGCTATATATTTTCAAAGCAGATGACCATTTCTAAATCGCTAGAGTGATAATTTTCAAATTGTTTGTCATGGTACATTAATGCAGTACATCGATGTTTTCTGCGGAGGCCAAATTTATGTCTCTACAGGAGGCCTCTCCCTATTGCTATACAACTACTCATCTCCATGCCCAAGCAATTTTTTCTCCTTGTGCACACAATGCAGATCGAAGCTGTCAAGAGTCAAGACCTCATTTGTGCGAACAAAAGAACTCCAGCTAGTATTTTAGAAAATTGGTGAGTCAACTCCTGTGTGTGCCGTGTGCGTGTGGTTGTTTGTGTCTCTAGTAATGAGTTACCATCTGCTATTGGCAACTTGAAGCATCTTCGGTACCTTCAAATCTCGAGAGCTTCACCTTCCAAGAGTCTCCCCGCCGAGTTCTGCCGGCTCTATAATCTGCAGATTCTACGTCTAGAGAAATGCATTCTAAAAAGCTTGCCAGATGACTTCAGTAGTCTGATTTTTTTTAGAAAAGGAGGATGACCCCGGCCTCTGCATCCGGGAGACGCATACGGCCACTTTATTGATTATTCTCGAGGACCTTACAAAGTATTACAACAATGTGCCTGAATCCACCATCTTGGCAACATATGCCGCTTCTCCTATCCAAAATGATGAAGGGGTGCTAGCTGGGCCACTACCCAAACCACTCACCTAAGCCTAACATCAAAAGCCGGAAGCTGAAACTCATTCGGAAGCCCCAGCCGAGCCACATACCCGGTCTGGGGCACAATCCGATCAGACGCACTCGTGAGCAGGGGCGATTTATGGATTTATGGATTTCAATGCAATTCAAGGTCTAGAAGTTTCCGTGAAGAAGAATGTAGCCACTGGTGAGCAGGGGCGAGGATTTAGGTTGATGAATAATATTGACAAGCTTGGTGAATTGAAGATATATAATATCAGCAAGCTGAGCAAGGAGCATGCAGCAGAAGCCCAACTACAGAATAAGGAGACGTTGAACCTGCCATGTTCTAGGTTTAGGCCATCTCTTGAGCCAGAGGACAATGCCATAGAAGTTCTTCGAGTTCTACAACCTCCCACCTGCCTCAAGTCTCCGCTACTCCGTGGTTATCCAGGTGTGACAATGTTGACTGCTGCACTCTCACCTTTTTTTTTGTCAAGCAACCATCTCACATCCATCCAACCACAAATGTGGAATCTTCCAGCACTAGAGGAGTTGAAAATTTTCAAAATGTCAATTTGTTACATCTATTACTGGACAACCTAGACAGGTCTTCAGAAACAATGGCGGCTCTAGAGCATTCCCACCCCTTACTTCCCTAAGAGCATCTCTAGCCGTTCGGCCCCCAGGGGCTTGAAATAGCGCCGCCTGAGGGCGCGCCGGCGAAAATATCGGCGTGTGGGGGTGGTCGGTTTTGCAGCCCCCGCCCCAAGCCCACCCCAAGCGCCGTTTTTTGAAAAAAATAAACTCGGCCAAAATTCGGTCAAACACGACATATGTTCGGCCACACTAGGCGATTTCATTCATATTTGTACATAAAAACTTAGAAAACATACTTTAAAAACTTCAGAAAACATAAACTAGAACTATTGCGCCGCCGTCCACCGTCCCTCCTACAGACCGATGAGCACGCCCACTTGAGGGCGGCCTCGTCGTTGGCGGCCATGTCGTCATACTCGCTCTTGACGGCGATGAGCCCCGGCCCCGTCTTTGGCTTCACGAGGCGGGAGGAGGAGGAGCCACGACCGCCCTCATTGATGACGAGGGCGCCGCCGCGGGTGCACCGCTCGAGCGATGTCTCCATGGGCTCGACCTTGATGCTGGCGAGCGCCGGTGAACCGGTGGAGCGGGAGGAGGAGGAGGACGACGACGACCCACCGGCCATGCGCCTCGGCACCCATATGTCGCACCTTCGGCCGGGGACAAGCGCCTGGGCTGCCGGGTACTGGAGCGACGGCTGGTTGCCGCCCTTGAGGTACTCGACGACGTAGTGCAGCGTCCGCCCGGGGACGCGCCACCACAGGCGCCAGCCGTCGGCGTTGTGGCGCCCCATCACCAGCGCGTTGTAGGTGGAGGCGACCTGCTCCTCGTGGTGGCGTTGGAAGTACACTGCCTAGCTGGCGTGGTTGTTGGGGACGTACTCCGGGCGGCCGTGCACCTCCTCTGGCATGGAGCCCCGAACATGCGCGATCTCGCCATGGAAGCGGTCGGCGTCGGGCTGCGGGGGGACGGAGACACCCCCGCCGGAAAATGAGGCGATGAGGAAGATGAGACGCGGCTGGTCGCTGACTCGGCGGGCCGGCCATGCTTTCACGCCAAAAACACTTCCCAGCGGAGTTGGTCTTCCTCTTCACCATTGGCGTACCGAGTGGCTATGTCCATCATTCGGGTCAGAGTCATGTCTCCGGACCGACCAAATTTCAAGGTAAGCTCTCTGTACCTGACGCCCTCTTTGGAGGCACAAACTGCCCGGTGATCTGACACATTTTCCACCGTATGATGAAGGGTGGTCCATCTATGGATGAAATCTCTCAAAGTCTCATTCGGTTTCTAGACACAGTGTTGCAGTTCAGTTAGCCCAGCAGGTCGCTTGCAAGTGCCCTCAAATGTTTTGATGAACACTTGGGCCAAGTCATCCCAGCAGAAAATACTCCTAGGGGCTAACTATGTCAACCAAGCTCTGGCCGACCCCTCAAGCATCAGGGGAGGTGTTTCATAGCTACATCATCATTGCCACTACCGATCTGCACATCGACTCGGTAGTCTTCCAGCCAGGTGTCCGGCTTCGACTTTCCGGTGAACTTACTCACGCCCGCTGCCAACCTGAAGTTGGGAGGGATCTCAGCTGATCGAATGGCCATACTAAAACATCCGGGCCCAGAAATGAATGCTCTGTTCCGAGTAGGACGATCTCTGCCTTGCCCTTCTCTGTTTGCTCGGCCTATGTCGACCAAACCTTGAACAAGGAGTGATCTCACATCGAACCCGGCTCTCTTGGGTCAACCGGGGCTCTCGGCTCGTCACCATACGGGTGCCTTTCATCATAACGCCGGGGCGTGTATGGTCTGCCCCTCGGAGGGGGTGTAAGCACTCGACGACAGTCATCACAAGAACCCAGACGATCAAACTGTCTATGACCCCGCTCCAGGTACTAGTCCTGGCGGGGACCACGATCTTCTCGACGCCTGGGTGACCTTGGACTATGTGCCAACTGAACTATGTCGGCAACCACTGAATAACTATGAATTCTATTGCGCGACTGGGAAACGACATAATTCTATTCCCCAACGGATTTAAGCAATGCATGGATCTGCTCTAAACCTCTACCAGCTTCTGAACGCGATGGCTGAATTGACTCTGCTATGTGTGCTGCTATTGCAGCATTTTGAATCGGAGTTCGGTATACCCGAGTTTCAGTCAGAAACAACTCTCTGGCCCATCGACTGGATTCGGGAGCCCACTAACGAGCACACTTGTCGAGTGCCTTCTGCATATTGTCCAGGCGCGTACGCTCAGCCAAGGTGGCCAAGCACACAGCCTCCAAGGCCTGAGCGTCGGGGGTCTCCCCAACGATGGGGGTCTGGAGCTCTTGAACATTGCGTTGATCAAACTCTCCTCTGCTCCGTGGTGAGGGCATCGGGGATGTACTCCTCATGCACTTGCGATAGGCCATCGCCACCATCGCCGCCACCGTTATGGCGAAGCCCGGCCGGGCTATGCTAGGAAGTGACCACGAGAACTTCTGCCGCTGGGTCATTACTCTCGCACTCGGAGAGGGAATCCGAGTGACCAGTCGGCAGATCGAATAGACCATAAAGAGATTCATCGGGCTCGATCGCCGCGACTTGGAGGGTGGTTGACTGGCGAGCCACCGCATGCTTCACCCACCACTTGAGCCGCGAACAGCGGGACCACTTGAAACGACAAACATCGGGGAGCGATAATGTCACCAAGGCTGGCCGATACTGGGGCAGCTGCTGCCGAAGAAGAACGCCGCAAGCACTCACACGGTAGTGCGTTGCCCCACGGATGGGGAGGGCCTCGACGTTGAGGGGAGCTTCTTGAAGCCAGGGGAAGTCATCGGCGATGAAAACGAGCGCATCGAGACGGATCTTGTGGCTCAACGCCAAACCTCCACCGGAAACCATGTTGTCGGAGAACGAAATCTGCAACCTCACCAGAAGTCGCTTAGACGCCTACCCCACGGTGGGCGCCAACTGTTGTGGGAGTAAGTTTGACAGTAAGAATAGGGGGTACAAATGAGGAGGCAAGGTTCTAGCTACGATGAGGTTGTACACGCAAGTTTACGAGTTCAGGCCCCTCTCGGAGGAGGTAAAAGCCCTACGTCTCGGTGCCCTGAGGCTGTGTCGACTGGATATGCGTGAGTGTTACAAGGGGTGCGAGCCCTTGTGTTAGAGGAGGAGGGTGGCTTATATAGAGTGAGCCAGGACCCTCTCAGACCTCCGTTACACCGGGTTCAATGTGAGTTAAGATGGGGCGTTACTGGTAACGCCTGCCATAAATGATCATTAAGACTACAGAGTGAATGCCTGACGGTTGCCATCCTGGGATGACTTTAGATCTTCTATACACCGAGTGATTCTTCATATGGTCGAGTGACTACACTGTGGTTGAGTGGAATTGGGGTATCCGAGTGGAACCTTCTGTCGAGTGGATTGCACTTCGGGATGATTCTAGTTGGTATTCTCTGTTGGTCCTTGAATGCCTTTGACTATAGGTCAGTGTCCTTGGGTGGGGTGTCTAGGTCAGGCCTAAGACCCTACCCTAGGTACATGTCCTCGTCATTAGCCCCCGAATGGATTGAGGTCCGAGTGGAGAAAAGGTTGAAGTTGACTCCGAAGTAAATATAACATCTCACTGAAGTATGGAAAAATACACGGGTACTTTCAATCTTGCTTCAGTTGGCTCGATCGATTCTGATTACTTGAAGTTGTCGAGTGAATAAATGTGTTAAGTCTTCGAGTGAATTGAGACGCGAAATCTTAGACACGATTGAGTGCCCTGCAGTTCCCGGATTTCACGGGATTCGAAATTTCGGAGAAGCGCGCCAGACGGGGCGTGGCACGATAAGCAAAACGAATCGGCCCGGGACTCCTCGATTTTCATGCCGCCTTTTTCGCCACGTATCGCTCATGCGCCTATGACGTAATATGATTTGATCGTTGGGGGCCACTGGTCAGCCACTCGGAGCCAGCCTCATAAAAAGCGTCGGGGCCGATGTGCGGAATAGTGCCTTCAATCGATCCCCATTCTCTCTTCTTCTCCGCCTCCTTTCTCTCCGCTCCCCACGCCCCTTCTTGGTCCTCCCAAGCTCCAAGCAATGGTGAAGGTGTTGGGGAATGCGGTAATTTCAAAATTTTTCCTACGATCACGCAAGATATATCTAGGTGATGAATAGCAACGAGAGGGGAGAGTGTGTCCATGTACCCTCGTAGACCGAAAGCGGAAGCATTAGTTAACGCGGTTGATGTAGTCAAACGTCTTCACGATCCAACCAATCCAAGTACCGAATGTACGGCACCTCCGCGTTCAGCACACGTTCAGCTTGATGACGTCCCTCGTACTCTTGATCCAGTTGAGGCCGAGGGAGAGCTGCGCCAGCACAACAGCGTGGTGACGGTGTTGATGAAGTTACCGGTGTAGGGCTTCGCCTAATCACTACAACGATATGACCGAGGTGCATAACTGTGGAGGGGGGCACCGCGCACGGCTAAAAAATCAACTTGTTTGTTTTTAGGGTGTCCCCCTGCCCCCGCATGTAAAGGAGCAAGGGGAGGCCGGCCGGCTCTCCTAGGGCACGCCCCACAAGGGGAGTCTTACTAGGACTACTAATCCTAGTAGGATTCCACCAAGAGGGAGAGAGGGCGAAGGAAGGAGAGGGAGAGGGAGAAGGAAAGGGGGGCGCCGCCCTCCTTCCCTAGTCCAATTTAGACCCAAGGGGGAGGGTATCGGTGTCAAAACCGGCAGATCTCAGGTAGGGGGTCCCGAACTGTGCATCTAAGGATCAAAGGTAACAAGGAGGCAGGGGACACGATGTTTACCCAAGTTCGGGCCATCTTAATGGAGGTAATACCCTACTTCATGCTTGATTGACTATGATGAATCTAAGGGTTACAAGAGTTGATCTACCTTGAGATTGTAATGGCTAAACCCTAGATGTCTAGCCTGTATGATTGTGATCCCGCCCTACGGACTAATCCCTCCGGTTTATATAGACACCGGAGGGATCTAGGGTTGCATAGAGTCAGTTACAGAAGAAGGAAAATACATGATCCAAACGCCAAGATTGCCATCCACGCAAAGGAGTGTCCCATCCGGACACGGGAAAAGTCTTCTATCTTGTATCTTCACGGCCCATCAGTCCGACCCATATCACATAGACCGGACGCCCGAGGACCCCCTAGTCTAGGACTCCCTCAGCAGCCCCTGAACCAGGCTTCAATGACGATATATCCGATGCACGGACTGTCTTCGGCATTGCGAGGCGGGTTCCCCTTTTCTGAATACTTCAGCATAGTTTTCCGCATACAAAAATTGTGTCTGGCCTTGCTTAACATGTACAACCCTAAGCTGTAAAAAGTAACAATACTTAAAAAATACGTCACGTCCGTGGGCCACATTTTTGGCAAGATGTTATGTTCTGGCCTTTATAATTATTCTGAACCATTTTATAGCCTCGTTTCGTATTTCGAGGTACGGCCATTGACACGTCCTGTCGAAGCAGAGATTGTGTCCCCTTACTACAGGATTCTCATCAATAGGGGTTTTGGGCAATCCAGCCTTGCCGCTCGCACGTCCCCTTGGGAATAGGTGAGATTTAAGGCTTGTGAGGGGGTGCTTGATATTCGCTGCCTCTATAAGAGGATAGAAGGACCCATCTATTCACCCCACGCCTTCTCCTTCCTCTACCTTCCAATCCCCCGAGCTCCAACGTCCAAGTTCCAAACTTTTCCTTTCGCCCCAGCTTCTCTAGAAATGGCCGAATCTGGCTTTCAAGGCAAGTGGATGGCCTCCTCCGTAACGGAGAAGAACATCCAAGATCTACGGGAGGCGAGGTACCTGTCGGCGGAGATTAAACATAGGCTTCCGACCCCAGGGCAGATCATCCTCACCCCGGAGTCCGGCAAAAGGGTGGTTTTTATCCCCCACTTCCTCTGAGGGCTCGGATTCGGCCTTCACCCCTTTGTCTGAGGTCTTATGTACTACTACGGGCTGGATTTCCACGATCTGGCCCCAAACTCCTTCCTCCACATATCGGTGTTTATCGTCGTGTGCGAAGCATTCCTCCGCGTGGCTTATGGCTCAAGGTTTTCAATGTGAAGCCGAAGGTATGGTGGTCGAAGGCCAACACGCCGAGTGCGGCGGCGCCATGGTGAGTAAGCTCAACAAGGTTACCTGGCCCAAAGGAAGATTCATAGATACCATCAAGGTGTGGCAGCAGGAGTGGTTTTATATCACCGAACCCCGCAACACCAATTGGGCCGCTGCTCCTGCCTTCAGATCCGGACCTCCACTACGGCTCGCGTCCTGGACCAACAAGGGTCTAGATTGGGGGTCCCCCAACGACGTACTGACGCTGCAACAACGCGTCAAGAGCATGATAGACAAGGACATCACCCTTGCTGATGTGATCCAGGTGATGCTCATCCGCTGAGCTCTCCCTTGCCAACAATGGCCTCTCAAGATGTGTGTGTTCAATCCAGAGGGGGCACAGACTCTGCATCAATTCTACGACACGACGCACAAGAAGATCTGGAAGCTGCTTTTTAAGAAGCAGAAGACGTGGCCTTTGACATCCGATGACACCGGCCTCAACTACAACAATCCGGCATCCTCGGTAAGTATCATGCTGCCGAACACTACTTAACTTGTCAGTCTTAGGGAGGGGCCCTTCAAAATTCCATCTCTTCAATAGGACTGGATAAAGAAGTCTGAGCAGATTAAGTGTCTGACCCCACTCCACAAAAACCCAGCTGATCCTCTGTTAATGAAGATGCTGGTCCCGATGCCCTATCAGGCGCTGGTGAAGAAGGACAAGAAGAAGAAGAAGAAGGCCAAGGAGGCCCAAGGCGACCTCCATCCCGAAGAGACTGCGAGCGCCGTGTTCGGAGGAACCGAAGCTCCTTCCTCTGATGAGTAAGACAAAGACGAGGATACCGAGGAGGAAGAGGAGGAGGAGGAGGAAGCAGAGAACCCTCCTCCCAAGGGGAAAAAGAGAGCGGCCTCCGCAGATCCGGAGGATGGGGCGCCCAAGAGGGGAAGGGTATCCCTTTCCGATAACTCGGATTCGGGCACCGAAGCCGTTCGCAAGCACCGCTCCCGCACCAAGCCCCTCGCCGAATCATGAGTACCTTCAGATGCCTTGTTCATATCTAATCCTCTTTATAGATTACAAGAATAATATCGAATTTTTATGCCGCAGTACGGCCCGTACATTCCTCAAGGATCATCTTCATCGGGAGATATTTCGCCGGACAAGATGGAGAGCGAGATGCCTCCACGGGCTTCCTCGCCTCCTAGGGCGGACGATCCCGAGGTGTCGTCCCAAAGGGTTTCTCCAAACTCCGGAGAAGTGTGGGGGACGGTCAATGCAGCCTCAGAGGTTGCCGAGAACATGGGGGGCCGCAACCCCTATGGAGACCGGCCATGGGGGTCCTGGGTTACCGAACCCTCATTCAGATACGGTTTCGGAGACCCATACGGTCCCGGAGTTGAGTCGGCAGCCCCCTCTACAAGAGGGGGGAACACCAACCTCTACCAATACAGAGGCGTCGAAGAAGCTAATGGATGCATTACAAGGTGTGTCTGTCTTGGAGGAGCACCATACTTTAATGGGTACGGTGGTTCAAAGAGTGCAGTCCGCTAAGAGCGGACTGGATGAAGCCTTCACCAGCCTACTAACATGCTTCGAGGTATGCAATGTAATGCCTTTTAGCCGTTTTTCATAACAAATCCATCTATATATAGATAGTAGCCCCTGAGACTCTGTTTGGCCAACGAAGGAGGGCGAACAGAGGGTCGATAGGTACCCGCAGTAAATAAAAGTTTTAGCCCTTTTGATAATAATCAGGCTTCACTGTTAGCGGCGACCGCTCAGGCGGCCAAAGTTTCCGAACTCAAGCGGAAGCTGCAGCTGGTCGAGGAGAACAACATTCAGATTAACAAGCAGCTCGACCAAGCGCAAGGTTTGTTTCAAGTGCTCCATATTCGACCAAATAAGTTTTGCAAATGCTAGAGTGAGGCTCATGCATTATTTTATGCACAATGGCAGATGGCGTTGTCGAGGTCGAAACCCTCTGAAGTGACCTTGCTTGTGCAAAGGAGCAGGCAAGGGTGAGCAATGCGGCCGATGAGAAAGCGGCTGACGATTTGAAGGAGGAACATGCCACACGGAGCCAGCTCGAGGAGCGCGTGTCCAAGATTGAGCAAGAGCTCAATGACACGACTCGCAAGTGCGAGCTCCTCGAGGAGCACAATAATGTGAAGGCGGCCGAACTCGCCAAGGCCCTTCAGGAGGCCCAAGAGGCGAGGTCCGAATATCGCGCGGCTCGCAAGGAGCTCTGACAAGCCGGACAGATAGCGGCTGGTAAGCCCATTCTTTTACAGTCTAAGTTTGGTGATCAAAGGTATGCCTTACTTAATCAACTATGGAGTTCTCCAGACTCCTTTGCAGATCTACCGAAGAGCGCGGCTGACGCGGCGCAATTCTACCGAGCCTAGGAGGGGCATACAACGGAGAAGCCGTTCTGGTTGCAATATGCGACTCAGGAGCGTTCGACGCTGCTGAACGACCAGATGGCACAATGGGCCGAGCTGCACAAGATGTCCGGAGCGGCCATGAAGGAGGTCATACTCCAGCTGTGGCCGGCTGAATCCATTCCGAGCTCTTATTTTGGCCTGGTACAGCGACTCATTGATGTCGTGCCTCGCATTGAGGCCATCAAACGGTCAGTGTGCATAGAAGGTGCACAGAGGGCTTTTGCCTGTGTCAAGGTGCACTGGGCCAAGATGAAGGCCGCCGTCGTCGCAGTGTGTGGGGGGGGTCCTCCCGAAGGCAAAGACCACTGTACACTAGATCTTTATTTAAACGACGTCCTAGAGGGTGCTCGTTTGATGAAGGGTCAATGCTCAAAGGACATCATGTTTGAATGCATGTATCCGAACGACCTGATCGTGTGTATTATGGATATTTAAGGCTTTGTAATATATTTGCACTGTGATCTAAAATTTGTTTCCTCCTTTGCAGCCGTATTTTTGAATGCCTGAGAGTTTTCCAATCGTCGGCTTCGACCCCCACGTAGATACTACGGAGGTGTTTGGAAAGGCACATTAACACTCTTGACCCAACGTCTTGGTCCGTGACGGAGGTGTTAGTGCGTCGAACTAGGTGTCGGTGTCAAAACCGGCGGATCTCGGGTAGGGGGTCCTGATCTGTGCGTCTAAGGCTAATGGTAACAGGAGGCAAGGGACACGAAGTTTTACCCAGGTTTAGGCCCTCTCGATGGAGGTAAAACCCTACTTCCTGCTTGACTGATATTGATGATATGGGTGTTACAAGAGTTGATCTACCACGAGATCGTAGAGGCTGAACCCTAGAAGCTAGCCTATGATGATTATGATTCTGTCTCTAAGGACTAAACTCTCCGGTTTATATAGACATCGGAGAGGGCTAGGGTTTACATGGAGTCGGTTACAAAGAAGGAAATATAATATCCGGATCGCCAAGCTTGTCTTCCACACAAAGGAGAGTCCCATCCGGACACGGGACGAAGTCTTGAGTCTTGTATCTTCACGGTCCAATAGTCCGGCCAAAGTATATAGTCCGGCTGTCCGGATACCCCCTAATCCAGGACTCCCTCAGTAGCCCCTGAACCAGGCTTCAATGACGATGAGTCCGGCGCGCAGTTTGTCTTCAGCATTGCAAGGCGGGTTCCATCTCCGAATACTCCAAAGTAATTATCGAACACTTAAACCGTGTCCGGATCCCCAGGATGATCTTCACATACCACCGTAGAGAGAATGATATTTCACAAATGTAATCTGCTGACAACTTTAGACAACATGACACGACACTATGGTCGGGTCATTATTCGAACCGTTTTCCCACAACCAGCCATAGCGCATATTGCGAGGCGGTTTTCTCGGCACGTCTTGTCAAAGCAGAGGTCATGTCCCCTTATCATGGGATTCCCATCAATATGGGTATGGGTAACCCAACCGCACCATCCATCGTGGCGCTTGGGAAATAAGCGACCCTCAACGGGCAAGTGGGGAGGCGCACCACTTTCGTCGCCTCTATAAAGGGATAGGAGTTCCCCATTTTCACCCACGCCTTCTTCCTCCTTTGCTAATCCATTCTTGCCTCCTCGAGCTCCAGCGTCCTAGTCCACGCCTTCTCCGCACAGCCAAACATGTCCGGAGCAAGAGGCAAGTGGGTGGCCTCCACTGTGAAGGAGGAGCACATCACGAAGCTCCGGTCAGCCGGATACTTGGCCGCAGATATTGCGCACCGACTGCCGAACGCAGGGCAGGTCATTCCGACTCCGGGACCCCACGAGATGGTCGTGTTCCTTGCCCACTTCATCTATGGACTGGGATTTCCACTTCATCCCTTCGTATGTGGGCTTATGTTTTACTATGGGCTAGACTTCCATGATCTAGCCCCAAACTTCGTTCTCAACATCTCGGCGTTCATCGTCGTGTGCGAGGCCTTCCTCCGTATCAAGCCTCACTTCGGCTTGTGGCTACGAATCTTCTGCGTGAAGCCGAAGATCGTAAGCGGCCAGCAAGCGGAGTGCGGAGGCGCCATGGCGGGAAAGATGCCCAACGTTACCTGGCTTGACGACTCCTTTGCAGAGACCATGAAAGGATGGCAATCAGGGTGGTTCTTCACTGAGCCGCGTGACGCCAACTGGGCGGCGGCCCCCGAATTCCGATCTGGAATTCCCATGCGGCTCACCTCCTGGGAAAAGAAGGGCCTGGCCTAGGGCGAGCCTGCGGAGCTGACCGGACTTCAGAACTGTATCAAGAATATGATTGACAAGAACATAAAGCTTGTCAACATAGTCCAGGTCATGCTCGTCCGCCGAATTCTTCCGTGCCAAAGACGGGATTTTAATCTATGGGAGTTCGTCCTGGCCGAACACCAGACACTCCAAGAGCTCTATGGCACGACACTCAGGGACGCATGGAAGGTGATGTTCAAGGGCTCCAAAACACCTCCTCCCATGTCCGAGGACCGCGGACTCCATGCTGCACGCCCCCCCCGTCCGGTGAGTTTTCTAACCACTACCAGATGTAGTTTTCCCAGCATACTCATGGGAGGATCTCAAGTCATCGTGTGTACTTAATCAGGAGTGCGTAGAGACGGCGGAGCAGATCGACTGTCCGGCTCCATTGCCAGGAAGTCCGGCGACCGCTCTCCTGACGGAGATGCTAGTCACGGTGTCCTATAAGGTGCCGGAGAAGAAGGCCGAAAAGAAGGCCCCGGGGACCAGGAAGGGTCTCCGGTGCAAGGCCGTATAGGACGCCTTGTCTGAAGACGACGAGGCACACTCCTCCCATGAAGGGGAGGAGGAGAAGGAGAAATAAAGGGCCGCCCCATCCGGGGAGGCCGAAGGGTCTAAGAAGGCGGCCCAGGGGACCAGGAAAGGTCCCCGGCGCAAGGCCGTCATAGGCTCGTCGTCCGAGGACGACGAGGCAGATTCCTCCCGCAGAGGCGGGGATGATCACGAAGAAATGCCACCTCCTCGCACTGGAGAGGAGAAGAAAAGGAAAGCCGCCCCGGAGGGGGAGGCTAGGACACCCAAGAAGGGAAAGGTGTCCCTTCCAGATTACTCCACCACAGCCGCCTACAGCGAGGAGGAGTGGCTGCCCAGGGTAAGCCCCTAGTAAGATCGTAAGTATCCGTACTTCCATTGTACTTTAGTGCGACTTTGCTTTATAGTCTGTTATAACGCCGAACACGCATATGCAGTCCGGCCAAGGCCCATCCCGAGGTATCTTCTTTGGATGGGTCTTTGAGCGATTCGGCGATGAATTCGCTCCCAACAACCACTTCCCCTTGGCCTGCGGATGACACGGAGGTGTTGTCCCAAAGGCAACCTGAGCAAGGGGAGGTGACTCTAGAGATGTCCCAAGCGAAATTCCAGACGTCGGGCACACGGGGCGCCAGATCCCCGCGGATTGTGCCGACGGGAGCCACAGTAAGTCGGGCTCCCAACCGGACACTGTACCGGAACCTCCAAAGGCTCCGGATTTGGGCAGACAGCCCCTTGCTAAGGCGGGCGGGCCGTCTGTGCCGATGACTTCCTTTATGCCAGAGGCGTCGGATAGTCTGCTGGAAGCGCTTCGCGGCGCTTCCATGGATGAAGAGCACCGTACTCTTATGAGTGCGGTGATTCAGAAGGTTCTTTCCACCAAGAGTGGACTAACCGACGCCTGTACCAGCCTCCTAACAGGCTTTGAGGTAAGTAATAAAAAATGTGTGAAATTATCACCCGATAGGTAGTAGCCCCTGATACTCTATTTGGTGTTCAGAACGAAAAGCCAAACGGAGGGTCAATTATAATCTGCAGGAGTTTAATAGTAGGTGTGCATGTGAATAAACAGGCAGTGCTAGTTGCCACTGCAGCCCGCACGGCCGAGGTCGCCGGACTCAAACGGGACCTGGAGCAGGCCCAGGGAGAGCTCGGCCTCACGAAGAGGCGGCTCGAAGAGAACAAAGGTGAGTAATACCCTGTTCACATCTCAGAAAGAATAGAAAAAATTGGTGACCCTAAGAAAGCGTCATGATTTTGTAATAGGGGCCACGACCGAAGTGGCGTCCCTGAAGAAAGCGCTATACGAGGCCGAAAACAAGGCGGCCGCGGAGCGCATTGAGTGTGAAAAGCAAAATGCTAGGGTGGGCGAGGTACATCAAGAGCTCCAGGAGCTCGGCAAGAAGTTCGAGTCCTTGGAGCGTGACTTCAAGACGAAGGAGTCTGAGCTTGCGAAGGCCCTTTTGAGCATGAAAGACGCCAAGGCCGAAGCCGAAAAGGCCCAACAGGAAACCCAAGCGGCCAAGAAGATAGCGGCGGGTAAGACATTCTTTATGCAAAGCAAGCATGTGGAGGAGGCGTTTCTTTTACTTACCCGAGTTCGGAGCTCTCCAGGGGCATTCGCAGATCTGCCATGCAGCGTATCTGATGCCGCGGAGTTCTACGACAGCAAGGAGGGGAGCTCAATGGAGAAGCTGTTCTGGTCCTAGTATGCTGGAGCCGAACACTCGATGCCTCTGAGTGACCAACTGAAGCAGTTGGTTGAACTCCACAGGGCGGCCGAAGTGGCTATGAAAGATTTCATAGTCCGGATGTGGCCTGGTGAGCCCCTGCCCGCTAGCTACTTCGGCCTGATAAAGCGGATGGTAAATGTCTGTCCGCGGCTTGAAGTGATCAAGCGATCCATTTGCATTGAGGGTGCCCGCCGAGCCTTTGCTCGTGTGAAGGTGCATTGGGGCAAGCTGGACGCGGAGAAGCTGGTGAAGGATGGACCGCCAGAGGGCAAGGCGCATCGCTATCCTGAAAAATATTATGATGGCGTTATGAAAAGCGCTCGTCTCGTGGCCGATGAATGTACCAAGGGCACTATCTTGGAGTGAATGTACTTCTGTCATTTTTGTAATATAAAGACGAAGTTACTTGCGCTATATAGCGCTTCTTGATTTAAAATATTACCTTCTGTGCGGCTATTTATAAAATTCTGAAAGTAGGCCTGTCGTCGGCTTCCACCCCCATATAACTAGTATCGGGGTGTTCCTGGAAAAAACCCAGACACTCTTTAACCAAATTTTTGGTCCCTGAAGGAGGTGTTTGGCGCAGCGAACAAGGCAATCGGACATTACGGCTTTATAACTTTCACTTAGACATAAAAGTCTACAATTTTAAATTTCGGCGAAGCCCCTAGAATTCGGAAAGCCGAATTGGGGCGCTATATACGCCTAAATCGGATGAGGCCGATTCCTTGCCTAAAGCGGAAAAAATCTTTAAGGATTTTAAGACCTCTCGAACAGCGAGCAGCTCTCGCCGCATCATGCCGGTCAGTTTTCGGCTTTCTCTACTGAGGTGCTCGTCCGGAAGAACCGGGATACAATCGGAGTAGTTCTCCCTGCGCTACCTTAGCCGATATAATGGAACGTAAGGTACCATAACAAGGAGCCGGGCAAACCCAACTATTGACCCAAGACATGATTCGGAGCTGATGCATATAATGCTATAAGTTCGGGGTGCCGCACTATTGAAAGTGTTCGGACTTGTCTTGCCGTATTACGGGGCGCCATAAGAAGCCCCTGGCAAACTGGACGTACCAAGGTGTACGGATGCAATGTTAAATAAACATTTACAGGAAAAATGTGAAAGTAGGAATAATAAGCTGACGCTGTATATTATCTCCCATTGATGAATAATACGTCTAAGCGTATGTGTACAATGAATGCATTAAGCAAAAGTAAATATGACTATTTAACATGTCCTATCCAAGGGTGGGCCGCATGTAGGTATATAAGACAGGTATAATGATCGTGAACAGGTTCCACCTGGATATTCCCTTTGTGCGCAAAGCCTTTTGCCTCCTTGGTTTTCTCTCCTGTGTAAGTCCGAAAATCTGGCTCTTCTGAAGAGGCTGCCCGAAAGCAGTGCCCTGAAAGATAAAGGGGGGGTTATTAAAGTATGTTGCGGCTGTGCCGCACTGTTGACTGAGTCACTATTGTGCCTCCGCCTATGCCCATGTGTAGGACCTTGAAGTATGTCTAGAGCGGGGGTGATTAGACTACTTGACCAATAAAAACTTAACCTTTTCCCAATTTTAGAGTTTGGCAGATTTTAGCTATTCTAGGACAAGTCAAGCAATCATCACACAATACAAGCAAGCATGCAAAGAGTGTATAGGCAGCGGAAATTAAAGCATGCAACTTGCAAGAAAGTAAAGGGAAGGGTTTGGCGGAATCAAACGCAATTGGAGACACGGATGTTTTTGGCATGGTTCCGATAGGTGGTGCTATCGTACATCCACGTTGATGGAGACTTCAACCCACGAAGGGTAACGGCTGCGTGAGTCCACGGAGGGCTCCACCCACGAAGGGTCCACGAAGTAGCAACCTTGTCTATCCCACCATGGCCGTCGCCCACGAAGGACTTGCCTCACTAGCGGTAGATCTTCACGAAGTAGGCAATCTCCTTGCCCTTACAAACTCCTTGGTTCAACTCCACAATCTTGTCGGAGGCTCCCAAGTGACACCTAGCCAATCTAGGAGACACCACTCTCCAAGAAGTAACAAATGGTGCGTTGATGATGAACTCCTTGCTCTTGTGCTTCAAATGATAGTCTCCCCAACACTCAACTCTCTCTCATAGGATTTGGATCTGGTGGAAAGAGGGTTTAAGTGGAAAGCAACTTGGGGAAGGCTAGAGATCAAGATTCATATGGTAGGAATGGAATATCTTGGCCTCAACACATGAGTAGGTGGTTCTCTCTCAGAAATGGTAAGTTGGAAGTGTAGGTTTAGTCTGATGGCTCTCTTCACGAATGAAGAGGAGGTGGAGGGGTATATATAGCCTCCACACAAAATCTAACCGTTACACACAATTTACCAAACTCGGTGGGACCGAATAGTTAAACTCGGTCGGACCGATTTAGTAAACCTAGTGACCGTTAGTGATTTTTGGTGGGACCGACATGCATCTCGGTGAGACCGATTCTGTTAGGGTCAGGGCATAACGTAATCTCGGTAAGACCGATTACACAAACTCGGTAAGACCGATTTTGGTAATAAGCTCTCTAGAGAGTTGGTCAGGTAAACTCGGTGGGACCGATTTGCTCTTTTCGGTGAGACCAAAATGTTACAAAAAGGAAACAGAGAGTTTACATTGCAATCTCGGTGGGACCGATTGCTCACTTCGGTTAGACCGAAACGTTACGAAGGGAAACAGAGAGATTACAATCCCATCTCGGTGAGACCGAGATCCCTATCGGTAAGATCGATTTGCTTAGGGTATGTGGCAGTGGCTATGACTTTTGGAATCGGTGGCGCCGGATTGAAAGAATCGGTGCGACCAATTTTGGCTTTAGGTTTAGGTCATTTGTGGATGTGGGAAAGTAGTTGAGGGTTTTGGAGCATATCACTAAGCACATGAAGCAAGAGGCTCATTAAGCAACACCTCATCCCTTCTTGATAGTATTGGCTTTTCCTATAGACTCAATGTGATCTTGGATCACTAAAATGTAAAATGAAGAGTCTTGAGCTTTTGAGCTTGAGCCAATCCTTTGTCCTTAGTATTTTGAGGGATCCACTTTCATCATCCATGCCATGCCATTCATTGAGCTTTCCTGAAATAATAGTCTTGGAATAGCATTAGCTCAATGAGCTATATGTTGTTATGAATTACCAAAACCACCTAGGGATAGTTGCACTTTCAATCTCCCCCCTTTTGGTAATTGATGACAACATATAGATCAAAGCTTCGACAAATGATAATAATATTTAAATAACATCATCGCTTTGAGAAGTATGTGATAAGCAAGAGCTCCCCCTAAATTTGTGCATAATTTTAGATTTGCTTTGGACTGCAAATGCACAATGAATTAGGCTCATGGGTTACTCTCCCATGTCACATACATCTTGGTGGAGCGCTCAAAATAATAAACAATGAATACATGCACTCATCACCAAGCATAGTGAGTGATCACATATGATAGATAAGATAATATCAAGCATGCATAAGTGTAACTTATGATCAAACACATGATCATCAAGGTCTCACAAGCATAGTATCTCAACCAAAAGCAAACAAGATAAACACACCAAAAGCAAGAGAGAACAAAAGCAACACTCTCTCTCGAAGCCTATGATCTATACATTTTTCTCCCCCTTTGGCAACAAGTTACCAAAAAGTTCATAGAAAATGCATAGTGCTAGATCAACTCTCAGGCTTGAGATTCAGTTAGTTGTGGAGCAGCTGCAGGATGACATGCAGGAGAGGAAGGGCAAGACAACCACCAATGTGTTTGCCAGAGTGCCCAGAGCCCAGAGGTCAGTTGCAGAGCCAGTGATAGACACTAGAGCAACAACTTCAGCACCAGCTACTGCCCCTTCAGCTCCAGTGCAACCAGCTTCAGCATCAACTCCAGCACCCTCTACATCAACTGAAGCCTTCGTCCTTGGAGTCATAAGGACACCACCACCAGAAGATCAAGCCTGAGAGTCGATCTAGCACTATACATTTTTCTAGTGCTAGATCGACTCTCAGGCTTGATCTTCTGGTGGTGGTGTCCTGATGACTCCAAGGATGAAGGCTTCAGTTGATGTAGAGGGTGTTGGAGTTGATGCTGAAGCTGGTTGCACTGGAGCTGAAGGGGCAGTAGCTGGTGCTGAAGTTGTTGCTCTAGTGTCTATCACTGGCTCTGCAACTGACCTCTGGGCTCTCAACACTCTGGCAAACACATTGGTGGTTGTCTTGCCCTTCCTCTCCTGCATGTCATCCTGCAGCTGCTCCACAACTGACTGAATCTCAGTTACCTTGACATCTAGATCATAGAATTTTTGTTCCATGATTCTTTCGAGGCTCTCCTGGTTTTGAGTTAGGGTGGCCAACCCCTTCTCAATCCTCAGAGATGATGCTATCAAGTAACCAAGCTGCTCCTGTTTGGTTTTCAAGAAATATTCAGATGCCTCCTCTTGAGTTGGCATCTTGGCAGCCTTCTCCTTCCTTGCCTTTTCTTTCTTCTCCCGAGCTTGAACTGATGATGGATCATCTTCATTCATGACAACCTCATTGTCCTCAAAGTCTAGATAAAGTGGAAAGTGTTCCTTATCCAACTGATATTTGCCAGTTCCCATCTTTGAGTTGATCAATTCCTGAATCTGAGGTGCATATCCACAGCTCCTCTTCTGATCTGCTGCAGTCCTCTTGATAGTTTCAACTATAAGGCTCATGACTTTGAATTTTTGTGGCACATCAAATAAATGTATCATGTTGATGGCATGCCCTCTGATCATGTTATGGTCACCTAACTTGGGCAACAGAGTGTGCCTCAGAATCCAATTGATAGTAGCCAGCCCTGACAGCAGAAAGTGGACTGATCCAAAAGAGAAAGTCTCTAGGGGTTTGTCTGGGATCTCCTTGTACATGTGAGCCATGGAATTGTGTCCCATCTTCTTCTTTGCATAAATGTCCAGATCATCATCATTTTCCTTTGGGGCATTGATCAGACTTGCCCATTCTTCAACAGTGGATTGGTACCTTGTACCTTCAGACATCCAAACAATTCTTCCATCTGGGTAAAAATGTGTTGTGGAGTAGAATTGCATGATAAGTTCATCATTCCAATTTGTGAGCTTTTGCCCAACAAAATCTGCAACTCCACAACCAACAAAGCTGTCTTGCACTCCAGGATAGTGCTGTTCATTCTCCTTGATGTATTTGCAGTCAACCCACCTCATGTCACAAACTATGGGCTTCTTGTCCAATAAGATTGTCTCATAGAAGTCCTACTGTTCCTTTGTATGGAACCTGTAATCAACAGCAGTTCTTCTCCTTGTGGCATATGGATCTGCCATTCTCCATAGTTCCAGCCTTGAATCCTTCCTAATTTTCATGTCCTCAGCCACAGGATGGGCATCATTGTGGTCTGGTATCTTGGGCTTGAGTTTTCTTAGAACTTGTCCTTCTTCATCTTCCTCCTCAGCAACATTGGGCACTGGGGCCTTGTTCTTCTCAGCAGCTGGAATACTCCTGGTATTCCTCTTTGGTGCAGACTTGGCCTTGGGGGCAGCTTTGGGTGCTTCCTTGGGCTTAGATGTTGCAGCCCCTGATCTGATTGCATCACCCATAAGCTTAGGTGCCTTTGGTGCTGGTGCAGCAAGCTCTTCCTCTTCCATCATGGAAGGTTGCCCAACAACTCTGGCCATGGTCTTCTTGACCCTTTTCTTCCTCTTCTTGCTTTCTTCAGCTGGCCCTTTGGGATCAGGATTTTCAGGCAGTTGAGTTGATGCTCTAGCCTTGGGCATAGGTTGCCTTCTTGCAGGCCTTTTAATCTTCATGCCTGGCTTTATATCCTTTGCTGAGCCATATTCCTTCTTGAGCACCACTTTCTTGGAGGTAGCCTCATCTTCCTCAGCCTTGTAGTCTTCATCCTCTGAATCTGAAGTTCTTTTCCTCCTTTGCCTAGTTGCAGCCTTAGGCAAATTGCTAGGAGTACTTCTGCTCCCTTCATCTGAAGTACTGGAGGGACTAGTGCCCTCACTCAAGTCCATCTACTCTTCTGGCCTGTTCTAGCTGTCACTATGATCAGACATACTGCAAAAGCTCACTGCTGACCCTGTGAAGAGTTATAGATGAGATAGAAAAGATGAGCATCACAAAATGCAGAGGTTTTTGCAAAAGAATGACTCAAAAGTTCAGTTTTAGTTTTCCACAGAAAGCATTTCAGATCCACCAATTTTCAAACTCGGTGATACCGAAGCAGTTTTGGAACCTAAACTGATGATCTCGGTTGGACCGAGTTTCAGTTCGGTGGTACCGAGACTGCTAGGGTTTCATAGAATTCTCAAATCGGTTGCACCGATTAGTAATTCTCGGTCAGACCGAGAGTCACTAGTGCAATGGCATAAGCCAAATCGGTGAGACCGAGTTTTTCAACTCGGTGGGTCCGAGATGGTTTCGGCGGAAACCTAGACCTAAAAATTCGAATCACATCTAATCTATGAACTACTTTGGCTGGATAGAAGAGTTTCAATCGTGGCAAGAATCAATATGAAAGCAATGTGCTAGGAATCAGACGCGGATAGCACAAAGATCAAGTCCATACCCTAACTGGGCGGTGGACTTGCTATAGCGGCAACGGCGGGGACGAAATCCGTTGACGATGGCAAAGACCAGCGACAGGAGGCTGCTGGCGACGAGGAGACGATCCGGAGACCATGATGGCAGAGCGAGTTGTTGCGCGGGCGAAGGGTTTGAGAGAAATTTCCAAAATTTTGCCCGTGGCTATATATAGCCTGACCCTGTCGGTGTGACCGAGTGGAACAACTCGGTGGCACCGAGATGCATAACTGTGTTCATTTACAGCAAATCAGTGAGGCCGAAAAGTTCAAATCGGTTGCACCGAGATTGAAAACTCAGATCAACTTGATGATCTCGGTAGGACCGAAATGGAAGGATTGGTCAGACCGAGAATCACTAAGAGGTTTTGGAAGTTTAAGTCTATGACGAATCGGGGACTCCGAGTGCTCCTCACGCAGAGTGGTTCGAATCTGACTTGATCAAATTTTGTGATGTAGCATGAATAGAGTTTGAGACGAGAAAAGCATAGATAGCTAAAGAAGGTTCTTAGGCATTCTTGTCCATCCACTTGGCACAAAGAAATGAACCAAACAATCAAAACAAGTGGATGTCCTTGAATGAGTAAAATATGCACCAACATGCTCACACAATAAGATGGCAATTGAAATATGTGGCAAAGCATGCACAACCAATTCTAGCATCTATCAAACAATTGGCGATGACTAGGTCATCTATATATGAGTATATTGACTTAGGAGTCAAATGAGAACATTTGATCATAGGTCATACTCATCGTTTAAGCTCAAGTGGGGTTACCACTTTTACATAATGCATTAATGTGTTCACACCATTAGAGTTGCTTTGACTCAATTCTTTGAGTTAAGCTCCCCCTAGATGTGAGATCCCCCCTTAGAGGGATGAACTAACCTTGGATTTTGTCGATGATGACTTCATGTAGGTGTTGAAGATGTAGATGCTCAGTGTTGATGTAGATCATTTGGAGAAATCCTTTGGAGTGAGTTGTACTTTCAACTTACCTACATGGGTTAGTCCCACAAGGAACCAACAAGAATATCCATAGACATAGAGTGATGCACACACAAGATGATGTCTATGAAAACATTAGGTTACCTTGTCCCTTGCCTTACCAACATGAGGGTTTGTGACTCCTTGAACTAGTGCAAGATGTGAAGGTTGATTGCACTTGTTCTTGCCAAAATATATGAGCGAAGAATGTTGGCAGAGTCACCCTCAAGAACTCTCTAGTTCTTCTTCTTCGGGATCCACATCATCTTGATGGGAATCCTTGGAGTTGTAGTTGTACTTGATGAAGTAGAACTTGACGTAGTCTTGGGGACCCACTTGAACGAGGCTTTAGATGCTTCTTCAAATGCATCAATCTCTTCTTGAAGCTTGTCCTTGCCTTTGTTCTTGTGGTCTTGTGGTGGAAGATCATCTTGAGCTTGTGTCCCCTTGAAGGAAGTAGGATCATACTTCTCTTGTTGTGGAACAAACTTTGTCTTGGGGTATTGATCTTCTTCCCACTCAACTCCATTGGCGTTGAACTTTCGTTCAAAACCAACACCTTGATTCTTCCGGTGCCTTCCTTGCTTGAGTACAATTTCCTCGAATTGCTTACTCCCGGCAAGGCTCTTGTAAACACCTTTCTCTATAATTCCCTCCAATAAACTATTTTCTTGCTCAAGTGTAACTTGGCTAAGAGAATCATTAGTGGAATCAAGAGAACTACTAGAAGCAACAATATTGGATTCAACATTATTATTGTTACTACTAGAGGAAGTATCTTTCTTGTGCTTGTTACTAGACTTGACTTGAGGCATGTAAGTAGATAAGAGTAAACGCTTGGCAATGTAAGAAGAACTTTTCTTGCAGAGATCATCATTGATTGCCTTTAAGAA
>NC_057813.1:666469973-666490888 GCF_018294505.1 Triticum aestivum | reverse complement strand
ACATTGTGTCATTATATGTGACCTTCCAGGAAAAATAACAATCTTGAAATACTGCAAATATCTTTAAAAAAGTGCTCTCAGAAATGAACACTCTTCGAACTCATGAACATTTTTGGAATCAGTGATTTTTTTTAAAGCATATGTTTTTCTGGAATTTCGGACCAATTTTCGAAATTTGTGAACAATTTTGAATTCTGAGAACATATTTTAGAAATTCATGACTTTTTTGAATTCAATGACATTTTGTTCGAATTCGTGAACACTTTTTGGATATGCGAACTATTTTCGAAATCATGAAAAAAAATCCCAAATTGTATTCTCAGATCGTGAAGATTTATTTAATAAGCGATTTGTTGTAAAAATCATGAACATTTTTTATGATTACTCAAACGAAACCATGTACATTTTTGAATTCTTGTACACTTTTTTGGACTTGTAATTTACTAGTACAAATGCCCGTGCGTTGCACCGGGCAATCTTTTTTTAAAACCTGCTCCTCTCGAGTGCCACTGTGTGCCACTTCTTATATCCAAGACAAATGTCGAAAATAAGGTTGCCCTCATTCGCTATAAGGTGAATATGCCTTCGTGTTGCCGTAGTTGAATTATCACGAAGCAATGCTTTAGTTTGAGGTATGAGTCTGCTCTTCAGCCACCTCCACAAGAAAACCTAGATCGCCTCTCCTCCTCTTGCCTCCGCCATGGTACATTACCGGTCACAACCCACGCAGAGTCGTCGGCGACGAGGACGTCCTTCGGAGATGTTGTGCCCTGGTGGGCCGTGCGATGGAGGGCCGGTTACTGCGTGTGCATTGGTGGGTGGTCTGGGTTGCGTCTCAACTCCAGCGTGTTGGCTACCTTCAGTGGCAGCCCGACCTAGCCTGGTCATTGGAGAAGAGGGCTACACGACGGGATCCTAGGCGGCGACGGGTTCTCAGTTGTCTTAGGATTTTGGACAGGGAACCGAGAGAGCGTGTCATCCCTCCGTAGGAATATGGTTTTCCGTGTCCTATCCCCGTTTCATTGTTGTGCTTATTCGCGGTCGAGGGTGTGTGGGCCTGTGTCTCCGACAGGATTTTGTATGTTTAGGTTTCTGGGGGGATCTGTTCGGATTCGATCAATTTTCATGGTCTTGTAGTTTCCACATGCCCTTCTGACATTTTCCTATCCGGGGCAGCGATTTGCTTCACAAATTGCGACCGATAACATCTCCTGATCTACATCAACGACTTCTCGGCCACTGCTTCCATAAGCTCCTGGTCTGAAAAAAGTTTGATCCGTCTAGGTAGAGGCTCATATGGATGCAGGAAGAACAAGAGCTCGGCTCCCCAGAGATTTGAATGTTTTTCCGTACGGGTGAGTTTGTAAGGACATGTGTCCGTTAATATTTGGCCTTAGGCCTTTTCACAAAGAAAAAATGATTTGTTGCTTTTTGGACAATTATGTGTGGACGTGAAGAACATACCCTAACGTCCTTCGTCAACGCCTACTTCAACTTTGCACTGCCATCGGATGGAATAGTACTCCAACTAACCATACTTACAAAGCATGGCAACCCATCTTCTAGCTTACACTTCCTCTAAATCTCAAAAACATGCACCTGCTCTGAACTTTTGACATTTACTCTGCTGCTCTTAATTTGCAACTGCTTTACACATTCAGATTTCAGTTAAATGAAAAAGGAGTGGAGGGGAGCAGATTTGCGACAGAAATATGACTGCTAGAACAGAATAATCTCTCCCTCTCTCTCAGTATACACGCACATATGCACAAGCAAGTAAATCGAACTACAAAACTGAATGAACCACACCTGTAGCCATACTTTTGTTGCTACCAGGCCAGCCGGAGGCGAACACGGTGGCACTGGTGGCGGCTGACACCGCCGATTTTGGAGCTATAGCCTGCGGTGGACAAGCTCATGTACCTTCTCTGGCTTCACGGATCTCGCGTCCGCCTTTCCCCGTTCCCCCCTTGGCTCCTACCACGTGTCCACGTCTACCTCTGCTTCGTCGCTGCTCCCTTCTCGACCCGGCGAAGGAGGGGGAGAAGGAGGTGGCGCGTGGAAGCCTTCAACTGGAAATTAACAAAATGTCTAGTTAGAAGTAACGACCCTTTTATTATCTTATTCATAATCAGACCGTACTCTGAACATAAAGGGCATGTGATCCTAGGACATGAAGCACAACCATCTAGCTAATGGAAACACTCAGCATAAGCTGAAGTAATTCTGTAATAGTACTTACATATTGCTCCAGCCTATATCTGCAACCTTACAACTACATATATCCATCTCCTCAAGCACCATAGTTGACCATTATTGGCGCTTCACTGCTCCTGGCAACTTGATGCTAATTCGTAGAAATAGTGTTTGGTCTTATTTTGTAATTGACAGTTATATCATTAGAATATGCAGCTCTGAGCCTCCAACACCTCTCTAGAACAATGAAGGTTTTTTTTCTTGCATTATTCTTAGTTTGAATGTAACAAAATAATCAAAGAATGGAACATCCAACAATGATTTAAACAACGATTTTGTGTGAGGTTTCCATGTGAAAATAATTTTGTTATTCAGACAAAGAATATGGCATGTCTAAAAGTGGTCCACCTGTACTGTAATAGCCTACTTGGCCTAATATCTATATCGAGTTATAGATAAAGGAAGATAAACCGACCGATTCAATAGATGTACCTAGAACTTCTTCCCAGGCGGTTGATGTAGGCATTAGTACAGAAGTTAGGCCAGTACTGTGGTAGTGATTCCTATTTGATCCGTGAAAAATATGCATCACTTACTTTCAACTCTGAGGTTGGTACTTGCAATTGCTGAGAAATTAAAAGATGGAAACACCGTCAAAAGCTGCTCAAAGAAGCTTATGCCGTAGTTCATACAGACAACCATATCGATCTGATGAAAAAAATAGGATTCGATAAATCTAGAATATCTTGCTTCATCGATAATCAAATTAAAGTTCAAATGGCACAAGAGATTGTTGAGGCCCCATTTGCCAATGCAACCTGAAAGGCAGAAAATATGAATTAGGAGGAAACATAAATCACATTTAACTGTCTAAAGTTTAAGAAGGTGTGATGTGGTTACCAAACAAACTATAAATCAGTACCAAAAATAAACTAAGCCCTAGTTGATTGTCGTTTTCACGAAATAACATAAAAATTGCAGTGATCATACCATTGAGTAATAAGCAAACATATAGTAATAAGCAAACATATCAAACATGTTGGCACAAGGTTTCCATTCATAAACCACAAATTGATTCTCTCCCCTGCACCTTTCTTCCTCGGCAATCGTCGGATGTCACATCCACCATCGAAAACCACACTGCGAACCATGAAACTACAGTACATAAATTATGACAGATGGAGTATTATTACTTTGAAAGACAGCTTTCAGGCAAAGCAATTAGCAGCCAAACGAAGTTGTTAGTTACTACATCAATGGACCAAACGCCTTCAAGCTATGAGACCCCTTTACCTCAACATTTTTTTCTTCCCACAAAAGCAAACGGCACGGACAAGGACAATACATCCATCTCCCTGTTGCATTGTCACAAATGTACAGTCAGTTTAATATAAGCAGAAAGCTAATTACGGAACATCAGTGGACTATTCCATAAATGAATTCTCAACCTACTATCAATGCAACTGCTACAGGAAGCAAGGAAAGAAATGAGCGATACACTAATTTCAACATCACAAGGAGCCGCATGAGAAACCAATCTCCAGAAGCTTGTCTTACCAATCCTACAGAATAACCATCATTTGGAGCCTGTCGGAAGAGAATGCATCACTACAATTCTGCATAAAAGAAACCAGTATTAATCTCCATTCAAATTTATTTTTTCTGAACTCTCTCCATTTTTTGAGTTCCACAAAAGACATTTCATCGATGCAGAAATACCAGGTGTCTACCACCACCTGTCATTATAGATGGGTAGTCTCTTCTGATTTGCCTAGTGACGTAGAACCACCATACTTTCCTGAGTTTCTGCAGCATACAGAACTTAGTTTTGATGCATATAAAATATTGTATGGACTATGAGGTCATTGATGCAAGCTATACAAGTTAACTGTTTCTTTTAGGAGAAAATTGAGCACAACTAAGCACTTACTTTTCTTATCGAATGACTTTTTTCAGGACTGTTTGCAGACATGTATTGCCTGCTGGATTGGGACATCGATGCATACAACATGTCCATTGGTTGGCCTTGATCGGGCAGGATTCGGCCATGCCACACGCCTACCTGAATCGACACTATTGCAGGCTTGGACTGTCAAGTGATCGGCAAGGAGTCGCGCAGGCCTCCTACAGCTTGCTTGACACAGTCGATGCTGCCTGTCTTCGGTTGCCGCTCCTCGTGGTGACTCCCTCTACCTCCAGATCTAATGGCAACGCCTACTGCCACCGTTGTCGGGGCCTTCGAGGCGCTCCATGAGCTCATTCCACTCAGGCTAGGGGTGCAGTAGCTCCAACTCGCTTAACTCAATTTTATCATCATTTCAACAAAACGAAATAACCCAAATTATTGGTACTCATGCACACAGGGCAAATTTTGTTGCAGAATATAGTGTAGGACATTAAAGACGAACACTTGTTAGAGTGACAGATGCCGAGTCAGAATGATCCTGCAAAGTTAGAAATTAATCGTATAGACCGCTGATAGTAAATTGGTTATGTGGTCTTGCAAAGTGGAGGAAAATAATTTCCTACTGATAGGTTATCTGATTTGACAAAATGATGAGAGATATAGACACATCCAGCCAGCGACTGGGTCACTGGGAGATGAACTGCACGTATACAATAAATCAAAACAGTGGAGTGGCAAGAGAGGGATTAGAACCACGACCGTGAACATGGAGTTGGCGACGAAGCAAAACCAGGAGATCCTCCTCTGCCTCGTTGCACCGGCAGGTGGCGGCGGTGGCCTCGATGACGGCCGAGGTGCGCCACCTGCAAGGACTTCGCGCCGCCACGCCGGATCCCTCTGTCTCCCGTGCCCGTCCACCATCGCCCGGCTCCGGCAAGCTCCTGCCTAGGTCGCTGCGCCGCCCCTCCTTACTCCCTCCTTCTCTCCCTCACTTCCCTTCCTTGCCTAGGAGCCTCAGACTCCATGGATCCGCCAGGGAATCCGCGCTCCGGCCATCCTTGTCGTCACTGGTGACCCCACCTCGCCGCCGGCCTCCTGATCCGCCTCCCCAGCCCCTGCCGTGCACGGATCCGCCCCCTGCAAGCTCCAACCGCTGACGCCGATCTACATCGAGCCGCCGCGCCGCCCCCAGCCGCTTGAGCCGCCGCATTGACCCCGTCCCGATTTAAAAAGGATCACGGGTTGAATACTCCAAACCACGGGGTCTTTTGTGCAAAAACAAAGCATTTTTCCAGATCCGCTAAAGAAGGGACTGCGGGTTGATTTCATAAAAACAGAGGGTCTTTTCTGCAAAAAGGCCGGCGACGTACGACCAGAAGCCATCGCTGGTTTATTAGTAGGCAATCGCTGGTTTATTAGTAGGGAAAGATTTATATTAAGAACTTTTTGAAATCCAGAATTATTGTAAAGAAGAAAAAGACGAAATAAAAAGAGGGTTGTCCGATCCGGCATGTGCCAGCCGAAAAGGCCGCACTGGGAAATGAGGTCCCCAAGCCCACTCGGCTCCTCACATTAAATAGGACAGACACGTTTAAGTGGCATTTCCTAAATGGCGCCCTCAGCGCCCGTTATAGGCTGATTCCCAAACGGGTGCACACCCCCCTCCCGTCATGGGCCAGGCCCGTTTTACTTTTTTTTTAATTCCTTTAAAGATCCAAAAAATACGTGAGTCGAACTCTATACCCACGGCATTTGTTCGAGTGCAGCTAGCCAACCGGGACAACTTATGGCTGTGATTAGATTTCTGCTTTTATGATTTTGGATAGTAAATATATAACGGTAATAAAAGCACCCACGTTTCCAGTTTGGTTTCTTTTTTGTTTTGGTCGTATTAAGAAAATGTTCATCATATATTATGAAATAGTTACCCGCAAAAAAAAATATTATGAAATAGTTCACCTTTTGAGTTTGTAAACATGTTCATCATGTATTACAATTCATCGTATATCATGAAATTGTTCAACGTATATTAAAAAATGTTCATTATGTACTTAAAATTTGTTCATCGTACATTAAACAATTGTTCATCGCATACAACAAAATGTTTTCATTTGTGTATTTGAAATTTGTTCAATGTTTGCTTACAAAAAAGTTCACTGTATTTTAAAATTTGTTCAACGTATATTATAAAAAAAGTATTTTTTAGAAAAAATGATTTGCTGCTGTCTACTTTTAGGCTAGCGTTGCGCTAAAACAGCTGTAGGATGCTAGCTCGGCTGGCTAGGCATGCTAGAATCAATCGGGAGGTCTGGAGTTTGATCCACAGGCGCGCTTCTTTTTTGCCGCTCGACGTATACGACCTCCCGGGCGCCCAAGCGGAGAAAGCGGGAGCGAGGGACAAAATCCAAAGTGGGCCGGCCCATGAAGGGGGCGCGCGTGGGCGCCGGTTGCTCCGAGTGGCGCTTAAGGCGCAACTTAGGAGCTCCCCGTTTAAGCTGCAGTAAGTTGGTATTGGTGTGGTGGTTTGACAAGCTAGTGGATACCGGCAGGTGTGGTGTTCGAAGTACAACATTGTTTGTTTTTTCTGCTCTAATGGCCATTCGGTGCGTGGCCCAGTTGTCAGCAAGGCAAGTCCAAATTGTCTGAATGCAGGGTCCACTGCGCTAGAATTTAGTTGTTTTAATGGCCATTCGGTGCGTGGCCCGTTGTCAGCAAGGCAAGTCTCACTAGTCTGGACAGTATGGCGTACATGTCAGGGTCTATCGCGCCAGAGTAGGTCCAACATAATCATTGTCGGGTTCCATCTCGCAGGTCCATGTTTTGTGCAGAAAACACCACAGTTTTAAAATGGCAACAACTTGCCTATTTCAAATCCAAATTTAACAAATTAAATATGTATTCCTATCAAGAAAGTGTGTTCTATCCATTTATAAACTTTTCCACTCTTTTGGTTAATTCAAATTGGTACGATTAAAAATATTTAATTACTCCTAAAAGATTGCAAAAATCATAACTTAATATCTATAAATTCAAATAATATATTTCCCCACTATTTAACTTGTAACTAATGTAAAGTCACACCGGTGTTGCAATATATTCCGAATATTACCACAAATAGTTATTCTGTTGAAATACCTAGTCTCTATTACAACAAAATGACTGCCTCGCGCAACGGAATTTGTTTTTCGCAATATCGCTACCATATTGCAATGCTGATGCAGTTTGTTGCAATAGGTAGCCACTTTTTTGCAACAATATGTGCAACTAATGCAACGTCACGCTGGCGTTGCAATATCTTTCTGAATATTGCCACAAATGGTTATTCTGTTGAAATACGTAATCTCTATTACAACAAAATGACTGCCCTCATGCAACCGAATTTTTTTGTCGCAATACCGCTACCATATTGCAACGCCGACACACTTCGTTGCAATATGAGGCCTCTATTGCAACAAATTTAGTATTTACCGTGACCAAACTAAGTTATGGCAATATGTGCGGCCTATTACCACAACCGGAGAATTTGCGGTAATATTGCATTTTATTGCAACAAACCTTAGTTGTAGCAATAAATTTTGTTGTAATAGACCAGAATCCTTGTAGTGCCTTCTGCGCACGACACATTCCTCAAGGTCTGATGGACCAGAAGAAGAAGGAGTTCTGCAAACTCTCACAAGGCTCAATGAATGCAGATGAATATCAGAGGAAATTCCTTGAATTATCCCGCTATGCTGCGGATGACGTCTGCACTGATGCTCGTAAGTAGGAGAAATTTCTTGAAGGACTGCGTCCCGATATAAAGCTCGCGCTTGTTGCTCATGATTGCGCAGACTTTGCGACACTTGTCAGCCAAGCTTTCCGAACTGAAACTAGTCTTACTGAGTACCAGGAGTCACTCAAGCGTACCAGAGATGTTAGCCCATCCTCGAGTCAGCCTGCTCAGAAACGTCGAGTCTGGATCCCACACAATGTTCATCACTGACCTGCTCCAGCACCAAGGCCGTCTTATGTTGCACCTCGTCTGCCTCCGCCACCGAGACAGCTAACGATTCAGGGTGGACAATCCAATGTCATGGCTCCTCCCCATAATGATGGTTTATGCCGCAAGTGTGGACAGTCAGGACACCGTGCTCTCAACTATCATCAGGGTCAGCCACAAAATGCTTCACATCCTCTTGTTGGCCGTAGGAAGGGCCGTCGAAACCATCCTAGCAGAGTTTGTAGTGACAGGCCGCCTGCTATGAGTGGAGGTCAAGTCACCCATGTCAAGATTGAAGAAGCTCGTGGGTCCCCAAAAATCATGATGGGTACCCTTCACGTTAATTCAATGCCAGCCTCTGTCCTCTTTGATTCAGGAGCATCGCATGCTTTTGTGTCCCAACAGTTTGCTCAGTTGCATGGGCTAGGCATGGAAGAATTACCAACTCCTTTAGCGGTTCAATCTCCGGGATCCAAGTGGCAAACCACAATGTTAAGCCCTCACAACCAAATCGAAATTGAAGGTCTACTATTTCCGGCTTCTCTCGTTGTACTCGGGCCTTCCAAAATAGACATAATTCTTGGTATGGATTGGTTGACAACTCATAATGCTTTGATTGACTGTACTACCAAGACAGTCCAGCTCACTCACCCTTCTGGCCAGACAGTTCATTACTCAGCTCGAGCAGCTGAGGATGCCAAGAACCAGATATATGTTCTGAATGCATTGAATGCTTCACCTCTTGAGGGAATAGAGAACATTCCAGTTGTTTGTGATTTCAAAGATGTCTTCCCAGAAGAACTTCCAGGAATACCCCCTGCTAGAGCTGTTGAATTTGTCATAGACTTGAAACCGGGCACAACTCCTATTGCCAAGCGACCCTACAAGATGCCGCCACATGAGCTCCTTGAACTTAAGGAGGAAATCGGCAAATCTCTTCACAAGGGTTTCATTCGTCCAAGTTCATCTGCTTGGGGAGCACTTTCTCTCTTTGTCAAGCAGAAGGATGGTACGAATCGTTTGGTCCAAGATTACCGACCTATCAACCAGGCAACAATTCAAAACAAGTATCCGCTTCCCAGAATCAATGATCTGTATGACCAAGTTGCTGGTTCCTCAGTATTCTCTAAACTTGATTTGAGGTTGGGTTACCACCAGATTCGGTTTCGTGAAGAGGATATTCCCAAGAATGCTTTCGTGACTCGCTATGGTTCATACGAGTACACCGTCATGTCTTTCGGCTTGACCAATGCTCCAGCGACATTCTCTTGTCTGATGAACTATATATTCATGGAATACCTCGACAAGTTCGTCGTGGTTTATCTGGATGATATCCTTGTATATTCCAAGAATAAATAAGAACATGCTGAACACCTTTGACTTGTTCTGGAAAAGCTTCGAGAACATCAATTGTATGCTAAGTATTCTAAATGTGAATTCTGGCTTCTAGAAGTGACCTACCTTGGGCATGTCATCTCCAAGGATGGTATTGCCGTCAACCCCGAACGAGTTCAGGCTATTCTCGATTGGACTCCTCCGAAGAATGTCAAGCAAGTCAGAAGTTTTCTCGGACTCGCCAGCTATTGCCGCCGATTTGTCAAAAACTTCTCCAAGATTGCCAAGCCCCTGACTGGTCTGCTTCACAAAGGTGTCAAGTTTGATTGGACAGAAAAGTGTCAGAAAGTTTTCAAGCACTCAAAGACAAGCTGACTTCTGCCCCAGTGCTTGCTCCACCAGATACTAAGAAGGATTTCGTCATTTACTGCGACGCTTCACGACAAGGATTAGGATGTGTCCTAATGCAAGAGCGCAGAGTGATTGCTTATGCCTCTCGTCAATTGCGCACTCACGAAGAGAACTACCCAGTTCATGACCTCAAGCTTGCTGCTGTCGTACATGCACTGAAACAGTGGCGACATTACCTTCTCGGTAATCGTTGTGAGATCTTCACCGACCACCAAAGTCTGAAGTATATGTTTACCCAGCCAGACCTGAACCTCCATCAGCAGAGATGGATGGAGATGGTAGCATATTTTGACTTGGGAATTTCCTACACACCAGGCAAGGCTAATGTAATGGCTCATGCTTTAAACCGCAAGTCATATTGCAATCACCTCTAGGTTCGAAAAGTTCATCCCTCGCTTGTTGAAGAATTCAGAAAGCTGAACCTCCATATTGTTCCTCCTAGTGCACTTGCACCCCCTCCTCCAGAATTCCGCAAGATGAACCTTCACGTTGTTTCCCAGGGTTCCCTCAATACCCTGGCTGTCGAACCAAATCTCTTGGACTCCATCAAGAGAATTCAGGGATATGAATCTCAAGTTGAGAAGATTAAACACTACCTCACAGAAGGAAAGCCCTCATTCTTCACGTTGCCGATGATGGCACTTTGTACTTCAAAGGCCGCCTAGTGGTGTCGTGTAAGGAGAAAAACCTAGATATGACTAAGGAAGTTATGAAAGAAACTCACGATACGCCTTTGTCTATTCATCCCGGTAGCACAAAGATGTACCAAGACATTCGACAGAGATTCTGGTGGTCAAATATGAAGCAAGACATTGCTCGTTATGTTGCTGAATGTGACGTTTGCCATCGTATCAAAGCAGAACATCAAAGGCCTCCTGGAACTCTGCAACCTATCTCTATTCCTAAATGGAAATGGGACCATGTTGAAATGGACTTCGTCACTGGATCTCGCAAATCTTAGAAAGGTAACGATGCTATTCTTGTCATCATTGACCGGCTTTCTAAAGTTGCACACTTTCTGGCCGTCAAAGATGTTGGAAATATGCCCTAGAGGCAATAATAAAAGAGTTATTATTATATTTCCTTGTTCATGATAATTGTCTTTTATTCATGCTATAACTATATTATCCGGAAATCGTAATACACGTGTGAATACATAGACCATAACATGTCCCTAGTGAGCCTCTAGTTGACTAGCTCGTTGGTCGACAAATAGTCATGGTTTCTGACTATGGACATTAGGAGAATGATGTGATGGACGAGACCCAATCCTAAGCATAGCACAAGATCGTGTAGTTCGTTTTGCTAGAGCTTTTCCAATGTCAAGTATCTCTTCCTTAGACCATGAGATCGTGTAACTCCCGGATACCGTAAGAGTGCTTTGGGTGTACCAAACGTCACAACGTAACTGGGTGACTATAAAGGTGCACTACAGGTATCTCCAAAAGTGTCTGTTGGGTTGACACGGATCAAGACTGGGATTTGTCACTCTGTATGACGGAGAGGTATCTCTGGGCCCACTTGGTAATGCATCATCACAATGAGCTCAAAGTGATCAAGTGTTTGGCCACGGGATCATGCATTACGGTACGAGTAAAGTGACTTGCCGGTAACGAGACTGAACGAGGTATTGGGATACCGACGATCGAGTCTCGGGCATGTAACGTACCGAATGACAAAGGGAATTGTATACGGGGTTGTTCTAATCCTCGACATCGTGGTTCATCCGATGAGATCATCGAGGAGCATGTGGGAGCCAACATGGGTATCCGGATCCCGCTGTTGGTTATTGCCCGAGAGCCGTCTCGGTCATGACTGCGTGTCTCCCGAACCCGTAGGGTCTACACACTTAAGGTTCGGTGACGCTAGGGTTGTATGAATATGAGTATGCAGTATACCGAATGTTGTTCGGAGTCCCGGATGAGATCCCGGATGTCACAAGGAGTTTCGGAATGGTCCGGAGGTAAAGAATTATATATAGGAAGTGGTATTTCGGCCATCGGGATAGTTTCGGGGTCACCCGGTATTGTATCGGGACCACCGGAAGGGTCCCGGGGGTCCACCGGGTGGGGCCACCCATCCCGGAGGGCCCCATGGGCTGAAGTGGGAGGGGAGCCAGCCCATAGTGGGCTGGTGCGCCCCCCTAGGCCCACCCCCTGCGCCTAGGGTTGAAACCCTAGGGTGGGGGGGGGCGCACCACATGCCTTGGGGGCACTCCTCCCCCCTTGGCCGCCGCCCCCCTGGGGGCCTATATAAAGGGAGGGAGGAGAGGGGCAGCCGCACCCTGAAGTCCTGGCGCCCCCTCCCCCTGCTACACCTCTTCCTCCTCCATCACGTGCTTGGTGAAGCCCTGCCGGAGTGCTGCTATTCCACCACCACCACGCCGTTGTGCTGCTGCTGGAGCCATCATCATCAAACTCTCCTTCCCCCTTGCTGGATCAAGAAGGAGGAGATGTCACACGCTCCGTACGTGTGTTGAACGCGGAGGTGCCGTCCGTTCGGCGCTAGGATCTCCGGTGATCTGAATCACGGCGAGTACGACTCCATCATCACCGCTCCCTCTAACGCTTCCATACGCGATCTACAAGTGGTATGTAGATGCAAACTCACTCCCTTGACTCGTTGCTTAGATGAACTCATAGATGGATCTTGGTGAAACCGTAGGAAAAATTTTAATTTTCTGCAACGTTCCCCAACAGTGGCATCATGAGCTAGGTCTATGCGTAGTTCTCTATTGCACGAGTAGAACACAATTTTGTTGTGGGCGTAGATCTTGTCAACTTGCTTGCCGCTACAAGTCTTATCTTGCTTCAGCGGTATTGGTGGATGAAGCGGCCCGGACCAACCTTACACGTACGCTTACGTGAGACCGGTTCCACCGACTAACATGCACTAGTTGCATAAGGTGGCTGGCAGGTGTCTGTCTCTCCCACTTTAGTTGGAGCGGATTCGATGAAAAGGGTCCTTATGAAGGGTAAATAGAAGTTGACAAAATCACGTTGTGGTTATTCGTAGGTAAGAAAACGTTCTTGCTAGAACCCAATTGCAGCCACGTAAAAGATGCAACAACAATTAGAGGACGTCTAACTTGTTTTTGCAGCAATTGTCATGTGATGTGATATGGCCAGAAGTTGTGATGAATGATGAATGATATATTGTGATGTATGAGATCATGTTCTTGTAATAGGAATCACGACTTGCATGTCGATGAGTATGACAACAGGCAGGAGCCATAGGAGTTGTCTTTATTTTTGTATGACCTGCGTGTCATTGAAGAACGCCATGTAAACTACTTTACTTTATTGCTAAACGCGTTAGTCATAGAAGTAGAAGTAGTCGTTGGCGTGACAACTTCATGAAGACACGATGATGGAGATCATGATGATGGAGATCATGGTGTCATGCCGGTGACAAGATGATCATGGAGCACCGAAGATGAAGATCAAAGGAGCTATATGATATTGGCCATATCATGTCACCACTTTATATAATTGCATGTGATGTTTATTATGTTTTATGCATCTTCTTTACTTAGAACGACGGTAGTAAATAAGATGATCCCTTGCAACAATTTCAAGAAGTGTTCTCCCCTAACTGTGCACCGTTGCTAAAGTTCGTCGTTTCGAAGCACCACGTGATGATCGGGTGTGATAGATCCTTACGTTCACATACAACGGGTGTAAGACAGTTTTACACATGCAAAACACTTAGGGTTAACTTGACGAGCCTAGCATGTACAGACATGGCCTCGGAACACGGAGACCGAAAGGTCGAACACGAGTCGTATGGAAGATACGATCAACATGAGAATGTTCACCGACGATGACTAGTCCGTCTCACGTGATGATCGGACACGGCCTAGTCAACTCGGATTGTGTAACACTTAGATGACTAAGGGGATGTCAAATCTGAGTGGGAGTTCATTAAATAATTTGATTGGATGAACTTAATTATCATGAACTTAGTCTAAAATCTTTGCAAAATATGTCTTGTAGATCAAATGGACAACGCTCATGTCAACATGAACTTCAACGCATTCCTAGAGAAAACCAAGCTGAAAGATGATGGCAGCAACTATACGGACTGGGTCCGGAACCTTAGGATCATCCTCATAGCTGCCAAGAAAGCATATGTCCTTGAAGCACCGTTAGGTGACCCACCTGCTCTCCCAGCACTGCAAGACGATTTGAACATTTGGCAGACACGTGCTGATGATTACTCCCTCGTTTAGTGCAGCATGCTTTACAGCTTAGAACCGGGGCTCCAAAAGCGTTTTGTGCAACACGGAGCATATGAGATGTTCGAGGAGCTGAAACTAGTTTTCCAAGCTCATGCCCGGGTCGAGAGATATGAAGTCTCCGACAAGTTCTATAGTTGTAAGATGGAGGAAAACAGTTCTGTCAGTGAGCATATACTCAAAATGTCTGGGTTGCACAGCCGCCTGTCCCAGCTGGACATTAACCTCCCGGATGAGGCGGTCATTGACAGAATCCTTCAGTCGCTCCCACCAAGCTACAAGAGCTTTGTGATGAACTATAATATGCAGGGGATGGTGAAGACCATTCCTGAAGTATTTTCAATGCTGAAGTCGGCAGAGGTTGAAATCAAAGAACATCAAGTGTTGATGGTCAATAAGACCACTAAGTTCAAGAAGGGGAAGGGTAAGAAGAACTTCAAGAAGGACGGCAAAGATATTGCCGCGCCCGGTAAGCCAGTTGCCGGGAAGAAGTCAAAGAATGGACCCAAGCCTGAGACTGAGTGCTTTTATTGCAAGGGGAAGGGTCACTGGAAGCGGAACTGCCCCAAATACTTAGCAGATAAGAAGGCCGGCAACACTAAAGGTATATTTGATATACATGTAATTGATGTGTACCTTACCAGTACTCGTAGTAACTCCTGGGTATTTGATACCGGTGCCGTTGCTCATATTTGTAACTCACAGCAGGAGCTGCGGAATAAGCGGAGACTAGCGAAGGACGAGGTGACGATGCACGTCAGGAATGGTTCCAAGGTCGATGTGATCGCCGTCGGCACGCTACCTTTACATTTACCTACGGGATTAGTTATAAACCATAATAATTGTTATTTGGTGCCAAGTTTGAGCATGAACATTGTATCTAGATCTCGTTTGATACGAGATGGCTACTCATTTAAATCCGAGAATAATGGTTGTTCTATTTATATGAGAGATATGTTTTATGGTCATGCCCCTATGGTCAATGGTTTATTCTTAGTGAATCTCGAGCGTAATGTTACACATATTCATAACGTGAATACCAAAAGAAGTAAAGTTGATAATGATAGTCCCACATACTTGTGGCACTGCCGCCTTGGTCACATTGGTGTCAAGCGCATGAAGAAGCTCCATGCTGATGGACTTTTGGAGTCTCTCGATTATGAATCATTTGACACATGCGAACCATGCCTCATGGGCAAAATGACCAAGACTCCGTTCTCTGGAACAATGGAGCGAGCAACCAACTTGTTGGAAATCATACACACCGATGTGTGCGGTCCAATGAGTGTTGAGGCTCGCGGAGGATATCGTTATGTTCTCACTCTCACTGATGACTTGAGTAGATATGGGTATGTCTACTTGATGAAACACAAGTCTGAGACCTTTGAAAAGTTCAAGGAATTTCAGAATGAAGTAGAGAATCAACGTGACCGAAAGATAAAATTCTTACGATCGGATCATGGAGGAGAATATTTAAGTCACGAATTTGGTACACACTTAAGAAAATGTGGAATCGTTTCACAACTCACGCCGCCTGGAACACCTCAGCGAAACGGTGTGTCCGAACGTCGTAATCGCACTCTATTGGATATGGTGCGGTCTATGATGTCTCTTACCGATTTACCGCTATCATTTTGGGGATACGCTCTAGAGACAGCTACATTCACTTTAAATAGGGCACCGTCTAAATCCGTTGAGATGACACCGTATGAATTATGGTTTGGGAAGAAACCTAAGCTGTCGTTTCTAAAAGTTTGGGGATGCGATGCTTATGTCAAGAAACTTCAACCTGAAAAGCTCGAACCCAAGTCGGAAAAATGCGTCTTCATAGGATACCCTAAAGAAACCATTGGGTATACCTTCTACTTAAGATCCGAGGGCAAGATCTTTGTTGCCAAGAACGGATCCTTTCTGGAAAAAGAGTTTCTCTCGAAAGAACTAAGTGGGAGGAAAGTAGAACTCGATGAAGTACTACCTCTTGAACAGGATAGCAGTGCAGCTCAGGAAAATGTTCCTGTGATGCCTACACCAACTGAAGAGGAAATTAATGATGATGATCAAGGTACTTCGGATCAAGTTGCTACTGAACTTTGTAGGTCCACAAGGACACGTTCCGCACCAGAATGGTACGGCAACCCTGTCTTGGAAATCATGTTGTTAGACAACGGTGAACCTTCGAACTATGAAGAAGCAATGGCAGGCCCAGATTCCAACAAATGGCTAGAAGCCATGAAATACGACATAGAATCCATGTATGAAAACAAAGTATGGACTTTGACTGACTTGCCCGATGATCGGCGAGCGATAGAAAACAAATGGATCTTTAAAAGGAAGACGGACGCAGATGGTAATGTCACCATCTATAAAGCTCGATTTGTCGCTAAGGGTTATCGGCAAGTTCAAGGGATTGACTACGATGAGACTTTCTCTCCCGTAGCGAAGCTTAAGTCCGTCCGAATCATGTTAGCAATTGTCGCATACTATGATTATGAGATATGGCAGATGGACGTCAAAACAGCATTCCTTAACGGGCATCTTAAGGAAGAACTGTATATGATGCAGCCGGAAGGTTTTGTCGATCCTAAGAACGCTGACAAAGTATGCAAGCTCCAGTGATCCATTTATGGGCTGGTGCAAGCATCTCGGAGTTGGAACATTCGCTTTGATGAGATGATCAAAGCGTTTGGGTTTATGCAGACTTATGGAGAAGCCTGCGTTTACAAGAAAGTGAGTGGGAGCTCTGTAGCATTTCTCATATTATATGTAGATGATATACTTTTGATGGGAAATAATATAGAATTCTTGGACAGTATTAAGGCCTACTTGAATAAGTGTTTTTCAATGAAGGATCTTGGAGAAGCTGCTTACATATTAGGCATCAAGATCTATAGGGATAGATCAAGACGCCTCATAGGTCTTTCACAAAGCACATACCTTGATAAATTTTTGAAGAAGTTCAAAATGGATCAGTCCAAGAAAGGATTCTTGCCTGTACTGCAAGGTGTGAGATTGAGCTCGGCTCAATGCTCGACCACGGCAAAAGATAAAGAAGAGATGAGCGTCATCCCCTATGCCTCAGCCATAGGATCTATTATGTATGCCATGCTGTGTACCAGACCTGATGTAAACCTTGCCGTAAGTTTGGTAGGAAGGTACCAAAGTAATCCCGGCAAGGAACACTGGACAGCGGTCAAGAATATCCTGAAGTACCTGAAAAGGACAAAGGACATGTTTCTTGTTTATGGAGGTGACGAAGAGCTCGTCGTAAAGGGTTACGTCGATGCTAGCTTCAACACAGATCTGGATGACTCTAAGTCACAAACCGGATACGTGTGTATGTTGAATGGTGGAGCAGTAAGCTGGTGCAGCTGCAAGCAGAGCGTCGTGGCGGGATCTACATGTGAAGCGGAGTACATGGCAGCCTCGGAGGCAGCGCATGAAGCTATTTGGGTGAAGGAGTTCATCACCGACCTAGGAGTCATACCCAATGCGTCGGGGCCGATCAAACTCTTCTGTGACAAACTGGAGCTATTGCCCTTGCCAAGGAGCCCATGTTGCACAAGAAGACCAGGCACATCAAGCGTCGTTTCAACTCCATCCGCGAAAATGTTCAAGATGGAGACATAGATATTGGCAAAGTACATAAGGATCTGAATGTCGCAGATCCATTGACTAAACCTCTCTCGCGAGCAAAACATGATCAACACCAGAACTCTATGGGTGTTCGATTCATCACAATGTAACTAGATTATTGACTCTAGTGCAAGTGGGAGACTGTTGGAAATATGCCCTAGAGGCAATAATAAAAGAGTTATTATTATGTTTCCTTGTTCATGATAATTGTCTTTTATTCATGCTATAATTGTATTATCCGGAAATCGTAATACACGTGTGAATACATAGACCATAACATGTCCCTAGTGAGCCTCTAGTTGACTAGCTCGTTGGTCGACAGATAGTCATGGTTTCTGACTATGGACATTAGATGTCATTGACAACGGGATCACATCATTAGGAGAATGATGTGATGGACGAGACCCAATCCTAAGCATAGCACAAGATCGTGTAGTTCGTTTTGCTAGAGATTTTCCAATGTCAAGTATCTCTTCCTTAGACCATGAGATCGTGTAACTCCCGGATACCGTAAGAGTGCTTTGGGTGTACCAAACGTCACAACGTAACTGGGTGACTATAAAGGTGCACTACAGGTATCTCCGAAAGTGTCTGTTGGGCTGACACGGATCGAGACTGGGATTTGTCACTCCGTATGACGGAGAGGTATCTCTGGGCCCACTCGGTAATGCATCATCACAATGAGCTCAAAGTGATCAAGTGTTTGGTCACGGGATCATGCATTACAGTACGAGTAAAGTGACTTGCCGGTAACGAGACTGAACGAGGTATTGCGATACCGACGATCGAGTCTCGGGCATGTAACGTACCGAATGACAAAGGGAATTGTATACGGGGTTGTTCTAATCCTCGACATCGTGGTTCATCCGATGAGATCATCGAGGAGCATGTGGGAGCCAACATGGGTATCCAGATCCCGCTGTTGGTTATTGCCCGAGAGTCGTCTCGGTCATGACTGCGTGTCTCCCGAACCCGTAGGGTCTACACACTTAAGGTTCGGTGACGCTAGGGTTGTATGAATATGAGTATGCAGTATATCGAATGTTGTTCGGAGTCCCGGATGAGATCCTGGACGTCACGAGGAGTTTCGGAATGGTCCGGAGGTAAAGAAATATATATATGAAGTGGTATTTCGGCCATCGGGATAGTTTCGGGGTCACCCGGTATTGTACCGGGACCACTGGAAGGGTCCTGGGGGTCCACCGGGTGGGGCCACCCATCCCGGAGGGCCCCATGGGCTGAAGTGGGAGGGGAGCCAGCCCATAGTGGGCTGGTGCGCCCCCCTAGGCCCACCCCCCGCGCCTAGGGTTGAAACCCTAGGGTGGAGGGGCGCACCACATGCCTTGGGGGGCACTCCTCCCCCCTTGGCTGCCGCCCCCTTGGGAGATTGAATCTCCCATGGCCGGCGCCCCCCTGGGGGTCTATATAAAGGGAGGGGGGAGAGGGGCAGCCGCACCCTGAAGTCCTGGCGCCCCCCTGCTACACCTCTTCCTCCTCCATCACGTGCTTGGCGAAGCCCTGCCGGAGTGCTGCTGTTCCACCATCACCACGCCGTTGTGCTGCTTCTGGAGCCATCATCATCAACCTCTCCTTCCCCCTTGCTGGATCAAGAAGGAGGAGACGTCACACGCTCCGTACGTGTGTTGAACGCGGAGGTGCCGTCCGTTCGGTGCTAGGATCTCCGGTGATCTGAATCACGACGAGTACGACTCCATCGTCACCGCTCCCTCTAACGCTTCCGTACGCGATCTACAAGTGGTATGTAGATGCAAACTCACTCCCTTGACTCTTTGCTTAGATGAACTCATAGATGGATCTTGGTGAAACCGTAGGAAAAATTTTAATTTTCTACAACGTTCCCCAACAAAAGAAACGATCCCTCCTAGTCAGCTGGCAACTCTCTATATGTCCAGAATTGTTTCACTTCACGGTATTCTGCTGGTAATCAGCTCAGACCATGGCAGCTTATTCACTTCAAAATTCTGGGCAAGTTTCCAAGAAGCTATGGGAACTCATCTGTCATTCAGCACCGCTTTTCACCCCCAGTCTCAGGGACAAGTTGGACGCGTCAACCAAGTTCTCGAAGACATGCTTCGAGCTTGTGTTATTTCCTTCAGCAAGAAATGAGAGGAATCTCTCCCGTATGCTGAGATCTCCTACAACAATAGCTATCAAGCTAGTCTGGGATGGCCCCCTTCGATGTGTTATATGGACGGAAGTGCCGAACCCCTCTGAACTGGTCAGAAACTGGGGAACATCCACTCTTTGGTCCGGATATTATCCAACACGCTGAAGAACAAGTCCGCGTCATTCACGAGAATCTCAAGACTGCTCAGTCACGTCAAAAGAGTAATTATGATCGTCATCATAAAGACATGGTCTATCAACCTGGTGAAAAGGCTTATCTTCGGGTCACACCAATGAAGGGTGCACACTGCTTCGGGGTCAAGGGCAAGCTAGCTCCTCGCTATATTGGTCCTTTCACTATTCTCGAAACGTGTGGAAAGGTGGCATACCAGTTGGAACTACCGCCGAACCTTTCTCAGGTTCACGACGTGTTCCATGTGTCACAGCTCCGCCGCTGCTTCAATGACCCAATTCGAGCAGTGGATCATGAAGTGCTTGCGTTGCAACAGGCCTCTCCTATAAAGAGCATCTGGTCCGCATTCTCGACCAAGCTGAACGTCACACACGTCAGAAGGCGATCAAGTTCCTCAAGGTCCAGTGGTCACAACACTCTGAAGACGAAACCACCTGGGAACGCGAGGATCGCCTGCGTGATGAATACCCCGAACTGTTTCCTTCTACCTCCTAAATCACGGGATGAGATTTCTTGTAATGGAGGAGACTTGTAACACCCGGGTAATTAAGCTACAGTAATCCCTACTAATGATGCCATGTCATCGCTCTTACTATTGGTAATCCTCACTGGCCTTCAAACATCCTTCAAATTTCAAATCCAATTTAAAGTCAAGATTCAAATTTATCAAACATGCAAACAAAAATGTTCAAGTTGTTACAAATAATAATTTGGTAATAATGCCGGAGAAATCATCTTTTTACAAATTGTTTAAGTGCCTTAAAATAAAAGAAAACAGAAATTTTTTTAAGGAAAAGAAACAAAAATAAGAAAAAGGCCAACCCCCCGGGCCAACCAGCTGGCCAACTGGCCACCCACGCGGCCCACCCCCGCTACCCCCTGGCCTATTAGCCAACAC